>NW_027517870.1:0-38970 GCF_048772815.1 Callospermophilus lateralis | reverse complement strand
AAATAGAGTGAAACCTAAAAACTCAAACTGTTACTGGTAACGAACGCTTCATCCTAGAAGAGTGAAAATTGGGCAGCTAAGTGGACTTAGTGAACTGATCATTACCACAGAGATCATCAAGGTCGGATGAAAAAAATTTGCCGCGTATTCAGAAAACCAGTAGTATTTTGGAAGCTTGGAACACCTTTCCAATTAAGGTGTTTTACGCAGTCTTTGCTTGTGGCTATTTCAAGAGGAAACAAACCACAAAGACAGAACTTAGAACTACTTTAGTTTGTCAAGTTTCAAGGAGCTAGCACAAACCGTGTTTGATTTAGACTTAAAAAAGACATCAATCTGTATAGGAGGAATAGAGTGAAACCTAAAAATTCAAACTGTTACTGGTAACGAACGCTTCATCCTAGAAGAGTGAAAATTGGGCAGCTAAGTGGACTTAGTGAAGTGATCATTACCACAGAGATCATCAAGGTTAGATGAAAAAAAATTTGCCGAGTATTTAGAAAACCATTAGTTTTATAGAAGCTTGGCACACCTTCCAATGAATGTGTTTTACGCAGTTTTGCTTGTGCCTATTTCAAGAGGAAACAAACCACAAAGACAGAAGTTAGAACTACTTTATTTTGTCAAGTTTCAAAGAGCTAAGCACAACCGTGTTTGTTTTAGACTTCCAAACACATCTATCTATATAGGAGGAAATAGAGTGAAACCTAAAAACTCAAACTGTTACTGGTAACGAACGCTTCATCCTAGAAGAGTGAAAATTCTGCAGCTAAGTGGACTTAGTGAACTGATCATTACCACAGAGATCATCAAGGTCGGATGAAAAAAAATTTGCCGAGTATTCAGAAAACCAGTAGTATTTTGGAAGCTTGGAACACCTTTCCAATGAAGGTGTTTTACGCAGTCTTTGCTTGTGGCTATTTCAAGAGGAAACAAAAAACAAAGACAGAACTTAGAACTACTTTATTTTGTCAAGTTTCAAGGAGCTAGCACAAACCGTGTTTGATTTAGACTTAAAGAACACATCTATCTGTATAGGAGGAAAGAGAGTGAAACCTAAAAATTCAAACTGTTACTGGTAACGAACGCTTCATCCTATAAGAGTGAAAATTGGGCAGCTAAGTGGACTTAGTGAAGTGATCATTACCACAGAGATCATCAAGGTCGGATGAAAAAAAATTTGCCGAGTATTCAGAAAACCAGTAGATTTTGGAAGCTTGGCACACCTTCCAATGAATGTGTTTTACGCAGTCTTTTGCTTGTGGCTATTTCAAGAAGAAACAAACCACAAAGACAGATCTTAGAACTACTTTATTATGTCAAGCTTCAAGGAGCTAGCACAAACCGTGTTTGATTTAGACTTAAAAAAGACATCTATCTGTATAGGAGGAAATAGAGTGAAACCTAAAAATTCAAACTGTTACTGGTAACGAACGATTCATCCTAGAAGAGTGAAAATTGGGCAGCTAAGTGGACTTAGTGAACTGATCATTACCACAGAGATCATCAAGGTCGGATGAAAAAAAATTTGCCGAGTATTCAGAAAACCAGTAGTATTTTGGAAGCTTGGAACACCGTTCCAATGAAGGTGTTTTACGCAGTCTTTGCTTGTGGCTATTTCAAGAGGAAACAAACCACAAAGACAGAACTTAGAACTACTTTATTTTGTCAAGTTTCAAGGAGCTAGCACAAACCGTGTTTGATTTAGACTTAAAAAAGTCATCTATCTGTATAGGAGGAAATAGAGTGAAACCTAAAAATTCAAACTGTTACTGGTAACGAACGATTCATCCTAGAAGAATGAAAATTGGGCAGCTAAGTGGACTTAGTGAACTGATCATTACCACAGAGATCATCAAGGTCGGATGAAAAAAAATTTGCCGAGTATTCAGAAAACCAGTAGTATTTTGGAAGCTTGGAACACCTTTCCAATGAAGGTGTTTTACGCAGTCTTTGCTTGTGGCTATTTCAAGAGGAAACAAACCACAAAGAGAGAACTTAGAACTACTTTATTTTGTCAAGTTTCAAGGAGCTAGCACAAACCGTGTTTGATTTAGACTTAAAAAAGACATCTATCTGTATAGGAGGAAATAGAGTGAAACCTAAAAATTCAAACTGTTACTGGTAACGAACGCTTCATCCTAGAAGAGTGAAAATTGGGCAAATAAGTGGACTTAGTGCAGTGATCATTACCACAGAGATCATCAACGTCGGATGAAAAAAAATTTGCCGACTATTCAGAAAACCAGTAGTTTTTTGGAAGCTTGGCACACCTTCCAATGAATGTGTTTTACGCAGTCTTAGCTTGTGCCTATTTCAAGAGGAAACAAACCACAAAGACGGAACTTAGAACTACTTTATTTTTTCAAGTTTCAAGGAGCTAGCACAAACCGTGTTTGATTTAGACTTAAAAAAGACATCTATCTGTATAGGAGGAAATAGAGTGAAACCTAAAAATTCAAACTGTTACTGGTAACGAACGCTTCATCCTAGAAGAGTGAAAATTGGGCAGCTAAGTGGACTTAGTGAACTGATCATTACCACAGAGATCATCAAGGTCGGATGAAAAAAAATTTGCCGAGTATTCAGAAAACCAGTAGTATTTTGGAAGCTTGGAACACCTTTCCAATGAAGGTGTTTTACGCAGTCTTTGCTTGTGGCTATTTCAAGAGGAAACAAACCACAAAGACAGAACTTAGAACTACTTTATTTTGTCAAGTTTCAAGGAGCTAGCACAAACCGTGTTTGATTTAGACTTAAAAAAGACATCTCTCTGTATAGGAGGAAATAGAGTGAAACCTAAAAATTCAAACTGTTACTGGTAACGAACGCTTCATCCTAGAAGAGTGAAAATTGGGCACCTAAGTGGACTTAGTGAAGTGATCATTACCACAGAGATCATCAAGGTCGGATGAAAAAAAATTTGCCGACTATTCAGAAAACCAGTAGTTTTTTGGAAGCTTGGCACACCTTCCAATGAATGTGTTTTACGCAGTCTTAGCTTGTGCCTATTTCAAGAGGAAACAAACCACAAAGACAGAACTTAGAACTACTTTATTTTGTCAAGTTTCAAGGAGCTAGCACAAACCGTGTTTGATTTAGACTTAAAAAAGACATCTATCAGTATAGGAGGAAATAGAGTGAAACCTAAAAATTCAAACTGTTACTGGTAACGAACGCTTCATCCTAGAAGAGTGAAAATTGGGCAGCTAAGTGGACTTAGTGAACTGATCATTACCACAGAGATCATCAAGTTCGCATGAAAAAAAAATTGCCGAGTATTCAGAAAACCAGTAGTATTTTGGAAGCTTGGAACACCTTTCCAATGAAGGTGTTTTACGCAGTCTTTGCTTGTGGCTATTTCAAGAGGAAACAAACCCCAAAGACAGAACTTAGAACTACTTTATTTTGTCAAGTTTCAAGGAGCTAGCACAAACCGTGTTTGATTTAGACTTAAAAAACACATCTATCTGTATAGGAGGAAATAGAGTGAAACCTAAAAATTCAAACTGTTACTGGAAACGAACGCTTCATCCTAGAAGAGTGAAAATAGGGCACCAAGTGGGCTTAGTGAACTGATCATTACCACAGAGAATCATCAAGATTGGGTGAAAAAAGGTTTGCCGAGATTTCAGAAAACCAGTGCTTTTGGACGCTTGGCACACCTTTCCAATGAAAGTGTACTTAGGCAGTCTCTAGTTAGGGCTGCTTCAAGAAAAAACAAACCATGGAGACAGAACCGAAAACCACTCTATTTTGTCAATTTTCAAAGAGCTAGCACAAACCGTGTTTCATTTAGAGTTCCCAACACATCTATCTATATAGGAGAAAACAGAGTGAAACCTAAAAATTCAAACTCTTACTGGAATCGAACGCTTCAACCTAGAAGAGTGAAAATTGGGCAGCCAAGTGGACTTAGTGAACTGATCACTACCACAGAGTATCATCATTATTGGGTGAAAAAAGGTTTGCCGAGATTTCAGAAAACCAGTACATTTGGACGCTTGGCACACCTTTCCAATGAAAATGTCTTTAGGCAGGCTCTGCTTAGGGCTGCTTCAAGAGGAAACAAACCTTAGAGACAGAACTTAGAACGACTTTATTTTATCAATGTTCAAAGAGCTAGCACAAACCGTGTTTCATTTAGAGTTCCAAACACATCTATCTATATAGGAGAAAACACAGTGAAACCTAAAAATTCAAACTCTTACTGGAAACGAATGCTTCAACTTAGAAGAGTGAAAATTGGGCAGCCAAGTGGGCTTAGTGAACTGGTCACTACCACAGAGAATCATCAATATTGGGTGAAAAAATGTTTGCCGAGATTCAGAAAACCAGTACATTTGGACGCTTGGCACACCTTTCCAATTAAAATGTCTTTAGGAAGGCTCTGCTTAGGGCTGCTTCAAGAGGAAACAACCTTTGAGACAGAACTTAGAACTACTTTATTTTGTCAATTTTCAAAGAGCTAGCACAAACCGTGTTTCATTTAGAGTTCCAAACACATCTATCTATATAGGAGGAAATAGAGTGAAACCTAAAAACTCAAACTGTTACTGGTAACGAACGCTTCATCCTAGAAGAGTGAAAATTGGGCAGCTAAGTGGACTTAGTGAACTGATCATTACCACAGAGATCATCAAGGTCGGATGAAAAAAAATTTGCCGCGTATTCAGAAAACCAGTAGTATTTTGGAAGCTTGGAACACCTTTCCAATTAAGGTGTTTTACGCAGTCTTTGCTTGTGGCTATTTCAAGAGGAAACAAACCACAAAGACAGAACTTAGAACTACTTTAGTTTGTCAAGTTTCAAGGAGCTAGCACAAACCGTGTTTGATTTAGACTTAAAAAAGACATCTATCTGTATAGGAGGAAATAGAGTGAAACCTAAAAATTCAAACTGTTACTGGTAACGAACGCTTCATCCTAGAAGAGTGAAAATTGGGCAGCTAAGTGGACTTAGTGAAGTGATCATTACCACAGAGATCATCAAGGTCGGATGAAAAAAAATTTGCCGAGTATTCAGAAAACCAGTAGTTTTATAGAAGCTTGCACACCTTCCAATGAATGTGTTTTACGCAGTCTTTGCTTGTGCCTATTTCAAGAGGAAACAAACCACAAAGACAGAAGTTAGAACTACTTTATTTTGTCAAGTTTCAAAGAGCTAGCACAACCCGTGTTTGTTTTAGACTTCCAAATACATCTATCTATATAGGAGGAAATAGAGTGAAACCTAAAAACTCAAACTGTTACTGGTAACGAACGCTTCATCCTAGAAGAGTGAAAATTGGGCAGCTAAGTGGACTTAGTGAACTGATCATTACCACAGAGATCATCAAGGTCGGATGAAAAAAAATTTGCCGAGTATTCAGAAAACCAGTAGTATTTTGGAAGCTTGGAACACCTTTCCAATGAAGGTGTTTTACGCAGTCTTTGCTTGTGGCTATTTCAAGAGGAAACAAACCACAAAGACAGAACTTAGAACTACTTTATTTTGTCAAGTTTCAAGGAGCTAGCACAAACCGTGTTTGATTTAGACTTAAAGAACACATCTATCTGTATAGGAGGAAAGAGAGTGAAACCTAAAAATTCAAACTGTTACTGGTAACGAACGCTTCATCCTATAAGAGTGAAAATTGGGCAGCTAAGTGGACTTAGTGAAGTGATCATTACCACAGAGATCATCAAGGTCGGATGAAAAAAAATTTGCCGAGTATTCAGAAAACCAGTAGTTTTTTGGAAGCTTGGCACACCTTCCAATGAATGTGTTTTACGCAGTCTTTGCTTGTGGCTATTTCAAGAAGAAACAAACCACAAAGACAGATCTTAGAACTACTTTATTATGTCAAGTTTCAAGGAGCTAGCACAAACCGTGTTTGATTTAGACTTAAAAAAGACATCTATCTGTATAGGAGGAAATAGAGTGAAACCTAAAAATTCAAACTGTTACTGGTAACGAACGATTCATCCTAGAAGAGTGAAAATTGGGCAGCTAAGTGGACTTAGTGAACTGATCATTACCACAGAGATCATCAAGGTCGGATGAAAAAAAATTTGCCGAGTATTCAGAAAACCAGTAGTATTTTGGAAGCTTGGAACACCTTTCCAATGAAGGTGTTTTACGCAGTCTTTGCTTGTGGCTATTTCAAGAGGAAACAGACCACAAAGACAGAACTTAGAACTACTTTATTTTGTCAAGTTTCAAGGAGCTAGCACAAACCGTGTTTGATTTAGACTTAAAAAAGACATCAATCTGTATAGGAGGAAATAGAGTGAAACCTAAAAATTCAAACTGTTACTGGTAACGAACGCTTCATCCTAGAAGAGTGAAAATTGGGCAGCTAAGTGGACTTAGTGAAGTGATCATTACCACAGAGATCATCAAGGTCGGATGAAAAAAAATTTGCCGAGTATTTAGAAAACCAGTAGTTTTATAGAAGCTTGGCACACCTTCCAATGAATGTGTTTTACGCAGTTTTGCTTGTGCCTATTTCAAGAGGAAACAAACCACAAAGACAGAAGTTAGAACTACTTTATTTTGTCAAGTTTCAAAGAGCTAGCACAACCCGTGTTTGTTTTAGACTTCCAAACACATCTATCTATATAGGAGGAAATAGAGTGAAACCTAAAAACTCAAACTGTTACTGGTAACGAACGCTTCATCCTAGAAGAGTGAAAATTGGGCAGCTAAGTGGACTTAGTGAACTGATCATTACCACAGAGATCATCAAGGTCGGATGAAAAAAAATTTGCCGAGTATTCAGAAAACCAGTAGTATTTTGGAAGCTTGGAACACCTTTCCAATGAAGGTGTTTTACGCAGTCTTTGCTTGTGGCTATTTCAAGAGGAAACAAACCACAAAGACAGAACTTAGAACTACTTTATTTTGTCGAGTTTCAAGGAGCTAGCACAAACCGTGTTTGATTTAGACTTAAAAAACACATCTATCTGTATAGGAGGAAAGAGAGTGAAACCTAAAAATTCAAACTGTTACTGGTAACGAACGCTTCATCCTAGAAGAGTGAAAATTGGGCAGCTAAGTGGACTTAGTGAAGTGATCATTACCACAGAGATCATCAAGGTCGGATGAAAAAAAATTTGCCGAGTATTCAGAAAACCAGTAGTTTTTTGGAAGCTTGGCACACCTTCCAATGAATGTGTTTTACGCAGTCTTTGCTTGTGGCTATTTCAAGAAGAAACAAACCACAAAGACAGATCTTAGAACTACTTTATTATGTCAAGCTTCAAGGAGCTAGCACAAACCGTGTTTGATTTAGACTTAAAAAAGACATCTATCTGTATAGGAGGAAATAGAGTGAAACCTAAAAATTCAAACTGTTACTGGTAACGAACGATTCATCCTAGAAGAGTGAAAATTGGGCAGCTAAGTGGACTTAGTGAACTGATCATTACCACAGAGATCATCAAGGTCGGATGAAAAAAAATTTGCCGAGTATTCAGAAAACCAGTAGTATTTTGGAAGCTTGGAACACCGTTCCAATGAAGGTGTTTTACGCAGTCTTTGCTTGTGGCTATTTCAAGAGGAAACAAACCACAAAGACAGAACTTAGAACTACTTTATTTTGTCAAGTTTCAAGGAGCTAGCACAAACCGTGTTTGATTTAGACTTAAAAAAGTCATCTATCTGTATAGGAGGAAATAGAGTGAAACCTAAAAATTCAAACTGTTACTGGTAACGAACGATTCATCCTAGAAGAATGAAAATTGGGCAGCTAAGTGGACTTAGTGAACTGATCATTACCACAGAGATCATCAAGGTCGGATGAAAAAAAATTTGCCGAGTATTCAGAAAACCAGTAGTATTTTGGAAGCTTGGAACACCTTTCCAATGAAGGTGTTTTACGCAGTCTTTGCTTGTGGCTATTTCAAGAGGAAACAAACCACAAAGAGAGAACTTAGAACTACTTTATTTTGTCAAGTTTCAAGGAGCTAGCACAAACCGTGTTTGATTTAGACTTAAAAAAGACATCTATCTGTATAGGAGGAAATAGAGTGAAACCTAAAAATTCAAACTGTTACTGGTAACGAACGCTTCATCCTAGAAGAGTGAAAATTGGGCAAATAAGTGGACTTAGTGAAGTGATCATTACCACAGAGATCATCAAGGTCGGATGAAAAAAAATTTGCCGACTATTCAGAAAACCAGTAGTTTTTTTGGAAGCTTGGCACACCTTCCAATGAATGTGTTTTACGCAGTCTTAGCTTGTGCCTATTTCAAGAGGAAACAAACCACAAAGACAGAACTTAGAACTACTTTATTTTGTCAAGTTTCAAGGAGCTAGCACAAACCGTGTTTGATTTAGACTTAAAAAAGACATCTCTCTGTATAGGAGGAAATAGAGTGAAACCTAAAAATTCAAACTGTTACTGGTAACGAACGCTTCATCCTAGAAGAGTGAAAATTGGGCACCTAAGTGGACTTAGTGAAGTGATCATTACCACAGAGATCATCAAGGTCGGATGAAAAAAAATTTGCCGACTATTCAGAAAACCAGTAGTTTTTTGGAAGCTTGGCACACCTTCCAATGAATGTGTTTTACGCAGTCTTTGCTTGTGCCTATTTCAAGAGGAAACAAACAAGGACAGAACTTAGAACTACTTTATTTTGTCAAGTTTCAAGGAGCGAGCACAAACCTTGTTTGATTTAGACTTCCAAACACATCTATCTATATAGGAGGAAATAGAGTGAAACCTAAAAACTCAAACTGTTACTGGTAACGAACACTTCATCCTAGAAGAGTGAATATAGGGAAGCTAAGTGGACTTAGTGAAGTGATCATTACCACAGAGATCATCAAGGTCGGATGAAAAAAAATTTGTCGAGTATTCAGAAAACCAGTAGTTTTTTGGAAGCTTTGCACACCTTTCCAATGAATGTGTTTTACACAGTCTCTCTTTGTGCCTATTTCAAGAGGAAACAAACCACAAAGACAGAACTTAGAACTACTTTATTTTGTCAGGTTTCAAGGAGCTAGCACCAACCATGTTTGATTTAGACTTAAAAAAGTCATCTATCTGTATAGGAGGAAAAAGAGTGAAACCTAAAAATTCAAACTGTTACAGGTAACGAACGCTTCATCCTAGAAGAGTGAAAATTGGGCAGCTAAGTGGACTTACTGAACTGATCATTACCACAGAGATCATCAAGGTCAGATGAAAAAAAATTTGCCGAGTATTCAGAAAACCAGTAGTATTTTGGAAGCTTGGAACACCTTTCCAATGAAGGTGTTTTATGCAGTCTTTGCTTGTGGCTATTTCAAGAGGAAACATACCACAAAGACAGAACTTAGAACTACTTTATTTTGTCAAGTTTCAAGGAGCTAGCACAAACCGTGTTTGATTTAGACTTCCAAACACATCTATCTATATAGGATCAAATAGAGTGAAACCTAAAAACTCAAACTGTTACTGGTAACGAACGCTTCATCCTAGAAGAGTGAAAATTGGGCAGCTAAGTGGACTTAGTGAACTGATCATTACCACAGAGATCATCAAGGTCGGATGAAAAAAAATTTGCCGCGTATTCAGAAAACCAGTAGTATTTTGGAAGCTTGGAACACCTTTCCAATTAAGGTGTTTTACGCAGTCTTTGCTTGTGGCTATTTCAAGAGGAAACAAACCACAAAGACAGAACTTAGAACTACTTTAGTTTGTCAAGTTTCAAGGAGCTAGCACAAACCGTGTTTGATTTAGACTTAAAAAAGACATCTATCTGTATAGGAGGAAATAGAGTGAAACCTAAAAATTCAAACTGTTACTGGTAACGAACGCTTCATCCTAGAAGAGTGAAAATTGGGCAGCTAAGTGGACTTAGTGAAGTGATCATTACCACAGAGATCATCAAGGTCGGATGAAAAAAAATTTGCCGAGTATTCAGAAAACCAGTAGTATTTTGGAGCTTGGAACACCTTTCCAATAAATGGGTTTTACGCAGTCTTTGCTTGTGGCTATTTCAAGAGGAAACAAACCACAAAGACAGAACTTAGAACTACTTTATTTTGTCAAGTTTCAAGGAGCTAGCACAAACCGTGTTTGATTTAGACTTAAAAAAGACATCTATCTGTATAGGAGGAAATAGAGTGAAACCTAAAAATTCAAACTGTTACTGGTAACGAACGCTTCATCCTAGAAGAGTGAAAATTGGGCACCTAAGTGGACTTAGTGAAGTGATCATTACCACAGAGATCATCAAGGTCGGATGAAAAAAAATTTGCCGACTAATCAGAAAACCAGTAGTTTTTTGGAAGCTTGGCACACCTTCCAATGAATGTGTTTTACGCAGTCTTTGCTTGTGCCTATTTTAAGAGGAAACAAACCACAAAGACAGAACTTAGAACTACTTTATTTTGTCAAGTTTCGAGGAGCTAGCATAAACCGTGTTTGATTTAGACTTAAAAAAGACATCTATCTGTATAGGAGGAAATACAGTGAAACCTAAAAACTCAATCTGTTACTGGTAACGAACGCTTCATCCTAGAAGAGTGAAAATTGGGCAGCTAAGTGGACTTAGTGAACTGATCATTACCACAGAGATCATCAAGGTCGGATGAAAAAATTTGCCGAGTAGTCAGAAAACCAGTAGTATTTTGGAAGCTTGGAACACCTTTCCAATGAAGGTGTTTTATGCAGTCTTTGCTTGTGGCTATTTCAAGAGGAAACAAACCACAAAGACAGAACTTAGAACTACTTTATTTTGTCAAGTTTCAAGGAGCTAGCACAAACCGTGTTTGATTCAGACTTCCAAACACATCTATTGATATAGGAGGAAATAGAGTGAAACCTAAAAACTCAAACTGTTACTGGTAACGAACACTTCATCCTAGAAGAGTGAATATTGGCCAACTAAGTGGACTTAGTGAAGTGATCATTACCACAGAGATCATCAAGGTAGGATGAAAAAAAATTTGCCGAGTAATCAGAAAACCAGTAGTTTTTTGGAAGCTTGGCACACCTTCCAATGAATGTGTTTTACGCAGTCTTTGCTTGTGCCTATTTCAAGAGGAAACAAACCACAAAGACAGAACGTAGAACTACTTTATTTTGTCAAGTTTCAAGGAGCTAGCACAAACCGTGTTTGATTTAGACTTCCAAACACATCTATCTATATAGGAGGAAATAGAGTGAAACCTAAAAATTCAAACTGTTACTGGTAACGAACGCTTCATCCTAGAAGAGTGAAAATTGGGCAGCTAAGTGGACTTAGTGAACTGATCATTACCACAGAGATCACCAAGGTCGGATGAAAAAAAAATTTGCCGAGTATTCAGAAAACCAGTAGTATTTTGGAAGCTTGGAACACCTTTCCAATGAAGGTGTTTTACGCAGTCTTTGCTTGTGGCTATTTCAAGAGGAAACAAACCACAAAGACAGAACTTAGAACTACTTTAGTTTGTCAAGTTTCAAGGAGCTAGCACAAACCGTGTTTGATTTAGACTTAAAAAAGACATCTATCTGTATAGGAGGAAATAGAGTGAAACCTAAAAATTCAAACTGTTACTGGTAACGAACGCTTCATCCTAGAAGAGTGAAAATTGGGCAGCTAAGTGGACTTAGTGAACTGATAATTACCACAGAGATCATCAAGGTCGGATGAAAAAAAATTTGCCGAGTATTCAGAAAACCAGTAGTATTTTGGAGCATGGAACACCTTTCCAATAAATGGGTTTTACGCAGTCTTTGCTTGTGGCTATTTCAAGAGGAAACAAACCACAAAGACAGAACTTAGAACTACTTTATTTTGTCAAGTTTCAAGGAGCTAGCACAAACCGTGTTTGATTTAGACTTAAAAAAGTCATCTATCTGTATAGGAGGAAATAGAGTGAAACCTAAAAATTCAAACTGTTACTGGTAACGAACGCTTCATCCTAGAAGAGTGAAAATTGGGCACCTAAGTGGACTTAGTGAAGTGATCATTACCACAGAGATCATCAAGGTCGGATGAAAAATAATTTGCTGACTATTCAGAAAACCAGTAGTTTTTTGGAAGCTTGGCACACCTTGCAATGAATGTCTTTTACGCAGTCTTTGCTTGTGCCTATTTCAAGAGGAAAGAAACCACAAAGACAGAACTTAGAACTACTTTATTTTGTCAAGTTTCAATCTGCTGGCACAAACCGTGTTTGATTTAGACTTAAAAAACATATCTATCTGTATAGGAGGAAATAGAGTGAAACCTAAAAATTCAAACTGTTACTGGTAACGAACGCTTCATCCTAGAAGAGTGAAAATTGGGTACCTAAGTGGACTTAGTGAACTGATCATTACCACAGAGATCATCAAGGTCGGATGAAAAAAAATTTGCCGAGTATTCAGAAAACCAGGAGTATTTTGGAGCTTGGAACACCTTTCCAATGAATGGGTTTTACGCAGTCTTTGCTTGTGGCTATTTCAAGAGGAAACAAACAACAAAGACAGAACTTAGAACTACTTTATTTTGTCAAGTTTCAAGGAGCTAGCACAAACCGTGTTTGATTTAGACTTAAAAAACACATCTATCTGTATAGGAGGAAATAGAGTGAAACCTAAAAATTCAAACTGTTACTGGTAACGAACGCTTCTTCCTAGAAGAGTGAAAAATGGGCAGCTAAGTGGACTTAGTGAAGTGATCATTACCACAGAGATCATCAAGGTCGGATGAAAAAAAATTTGCCGAGTATTCAGAAAACCAGTAGTTTTTTGGAAGCTTGGAACACCTTTCAATGAATGTGTTTTACGCAGTCTTTGCTTGTGGCTATCTCAAGAGGAAACAAACCACAAAGACAGAACTTAGAACTACATTATTTTGTCAAGTTTCAAGGAGCTAGCACAACCCGTGTTTGATTTAGACTTCCAAACACATCTATCTATATAGGAGGAAATAGAGTGAAACCTAAAAACTCAAACTGTTACTGGTAACGAGCACTTCATCCTAGAAGAGTGAATATTGGGCAGCTAAGTGGACTAAGTGAAGTGATCATTACCACAGAGATCATCAAGGTCAGATGAAAAAAAATTTGCCGAGTATTCAGAAAACCAGTAGTATTTTGGAAGCTTGGAACACCTTTCCAATGAAGGTGTTTTACGCAGTCTTTGCTTGTGGCGATTTCAAGACGAAACAAACCACAAAGACAGAACTTAGAACTACTTTAGTTTGTCAAGGTTCAAGGAGCTAGCACAAACCGTGTTTGATATACACTTAAAAAACACATCTATCTGTATAGGAGGAAATAGAGTGAAACCTAAAAATTCAAACTGTTACTGGTAACGAACCCTTCATCCTAGAAGAGTGAAAATTGGGCACCTAATTGGACTTAGTGAAGTGATCATTACCACAGAGATCATCAAGGTCGGATGAAAAAAAATTTGCCGAGTATTCAGAAAACCAGTAGTTTTTTGGAAGCTTAGCACACCTTCCAATGAATGTGTTTTACGCAGTCTTTGCTTGTGCCTATTTCAAGAGGAAACAAACCACAAAGACAGAACTTAGAACTACTTTATTTTGTCAAGTTTCAAGGAGCTAGCACAAACCGTGTTTGATTTAGACTTAAAAAAGACATCTATCTGTATAGGAGGAAATAGAGTGAAACCTAAAAATTCAAACTGTTACTGGTAACGAACGCTTCATCCTAGAAGAGTGAAAATTGGGCAGCTAAGTGGACTTAGTGAACTGATCATTACCACAGAGATCATCAAGTTCAGATGAAAAAAAATTTGCCGAGTATTCAGAAAACCAGTAGAATTTTGGAAGCTTGGAACACCTTTCTAATGAAGGTGTTTTACGCAGTCTTTGCTTGTGGCTATTTCAAGAGGAAACAAACCACAAAGACAGAACTTAGAACTACTTTATTTTGTCAAGTTTCAAGGAGCTAGCACAAACCGTGTTTGATTTATACTTCCAAACACATCTATCTATATAGGAGGAAATAGAGTGAAACCTAAAAACTCAAACTGTTACTGGTAACGAACACTTCATTTTAGAAGAGTGAATATTGGGCAGCTAAGTGGACTTAGTGAACTGATCATTACCACAGAGATCATCAAGGTCGGATGAAAAAAAATTTGCCGAGTATTCAGAAAACCAGTAGTTTTTTGGAAGCTTGGCACACCTTTGCAATGAATGTGTTTTACGCAGTCTTTGCTTGTGGATATTTCAAGAGGAAACAAACCACAAAGACAGAACTTAGAACTACTTTATTTTGTCAAGTTTCAAGGAGCTAGCACAAACCGTGTTTGATTTAGACTTAAGAAGACATCTATCTGTATAGGAGGAAATAGAGTGAAACCTAAAAATTCAAACTGTTACTGGTAACGAACGCTTCATCCTAGAAGAGTGAAAATTGGGCAGCTAAGTGGACTTAGTGAACTGATCATTACCACAGAGATCATCAAGGTCGGATGAAAAAAAATTTGCCGAGAATTCAGAAAACCAGTAGTATTTTTTAAGCTTGGAACAAATTATAATGAAGGTGTTTTACGCAGTCTTTCCTTGTGGCTATTTCAAGAGGAAACAAACCACAAAGACAGAACTTAGAACTACTTTATTTTGTCAAGTTTCAAGGAGCTAGCACAAACCGTGTTTGATTTAGACTTAAAAAAGACATCTATCTGTATAGGAGGAAATAGAGTGAAACCTAAAAACTCAAACTGTTACTGGTAACGAACGCTTCATCCTAGAAGAGTGAAAATTGGGCAGCTAAGTGGACTTAGTGAAGTGATCATTACCACAGAGATCATCAAGGTCGGATGAAAAAAAATTTGCCGAGTATTCAGAAAACCAGTAGTATTTTGGAAGCTTGGCACACCTTCCAATGAATGTGTTTTACGCAGTCTTTGCTTGTGCCTATTTCAAGAGGAAACAAACAAGGACAGAACTTAGAACTACTTTATTTTGTCAAGTTTCAAGGAGCTAGCACAAACCGTGTTTGATTCAGACTTCCAAACACATCTATCTATATAGGAGGAAATAGAGTGAAACCTAAAAACTCAAACTGTTACTGGTAACGAACACTTCATCCTAGAAGAGTGAATATAGGGAAGCTAAGTGGACTTAGTGAAGTGATCATTACCACAGAGATCATCAAGGTCGGATGAAAAAAAATTTGCCGAGTATTCAGAAAACCAGTAGTTTTTGGAAGCTTGGCACACCTTTCCAATGAATGTGTTTTACACAGTCTTTCTTTGTGCCTATTTCAAGAGGAAACAAACCACAAAGACAGAACTTAGAAGTACTTTATTTTGTCAAGTTTCAAGGAGCTAGCACAAACCATGTTTGATTTAGACTTAAAACAGACATCTATCTGTATAGGAGGAAATAGAGTGAAACCTAAAAATTCAAACTGTTACTGGTAACGAACGCTTCATCCTAGAAGAGTGAAAATTGGGCAGCTAAGTGGACTTAGTGAACTGATCATTACCACAGAGATCATCAAGGTCGGATGAAAAAAAATTTGCCGATTATTTAGAAAACCAGTAGTATTTTGGAAGCTTGGAACACCTTTCCAATGAAGGTGTTTTACGCAGTCTATGCTTGTGGCTATTTCAAGAGAAAACAAACCACAAAGACTTAACTTAGAACTACGTTATTTTGTCAAGTTTCAAGGAGCTAGCACAAACCGTGTTTGATTTAGACTTAAAAAACACATCTATCTGTATAGGAGGAAATAGAGTGAAACCTAAAATCTCAAACTGTTACTGGTAACGAACGCTTCATCCTAGAAGAGTGAAATTGGGCAGCTAAGTGGACTTAGTGAACTGATCATTACCAGAGAGATCATCAAGGTCGGATGAAAAAAAATTTGCCGAGTATTCAGAAAACCAGTAGTATTTTGGAGCTTGGAACACCTTTCCAATGAATGGGTTTTACGCAGTCTTTGCTTGTGGCTATTTCAAGAGGAAACAAACCACAAAGGCAGAACTTAGAACTACTTCATTTTGTCAAGTTTCAAGGAGCTAGCACAAACCGTGTTTAATTTAGACTTCTAAACACATCTATCAATTATAGGAGGAAATAGAGTGAAACCTAAAAACTCAAACGGTTACTGGTAACGAACACTTCATCCTACAACAGTGAAAATTGGGCAGCTAAGTGGACTTAGTGAAGTGATCATTACCACAGAGATCATCAAGGTCGGATGAAAAAAAATTTGCCGAGTATTCAGAAAACCAGTAGTTTTTTGGAAGCTTGGCACACCTTTGCAATGAATGGGTTTTACGCAGTCTTTGCTTGTGGCTATTTCAAGAGGAAACAAACCACAAAGACAGAACTTAGAACTACTTTATTTTGTCAAGTTTCAAGGAGCTAGCACAAACCGTGTTTGATTTAGACTTCCAAACATATCTGTCTATATAGGAGAAAATAGAGTGAAACCTAAAAACTCAAACTGTTACGGGTAACGAACACTTCATCCTAGAAGAGTGAATATTGGGCAGCTAAGTGGACTTAGTGAAGTGATCATTACCACAGAGATCATCAATGTCGGATGAAAAAAATTTGCCGAGTGTTCAGAAAACCAGTAGTTTTTTGGAAGCTTGGCACACCTTTGCAATGAATGTGTTTTACGCAGTCTTTGCTTGTGCATATTTCAAGAGGAAACAAACCACAAAGACAGAACTTAGAACTACTTTATTTTGTCAAGTTTCAAGGAGCTAGCACAAACCGTGTTTGATTTAGACTTAAGAAGACATCTATCTGTATAGGAGGAAATAGAGTGAAACCTAAAAATTCAAACTGTTACTGGTAACGAACCCTTCATCCTAGAAGAGTGAAAATTGGGCAGCTAGGTGGACTTAGTGAACTGATCATTACCACAGAGATCATCAAGGTCGGATGAAAAAAAATTTGCCGAGTATTCAGAAAACCAGTAGTATTTTGGAAGCTTGGAACACCTTTCCAATGAAGGTGTTTTACGCAGTCTTTGCTTGTGGCTATTTCAAGAGGAAACAAACCACAAAGACAGAACTTAGAACTACTTTATTTTGTCAAGTTCAAGGAGCTAGCACAAACCGTGTTTGATTTAGACTTAAAAAAGACATCTATCTGTATAGGAGGAAATAGAGTGAAACCTAAAAACTCAAACTGTTACTGGTAACGAACGCTTCATCCTAGAAGAGTGAAAATTGGGCAGCTAAGTGGACTTAGTGAACTGATCATTACCACAGAGATCATCAAGGTCGGATGAAAAAAAAATTGCCGAGTATTCAGAAAACCAGTAGTATTTTGGAGCTTGGAACACCTTTCCAATAAATGGGTTTTACGCACTCTTTGCTTGTGGCTATTTCAAGAGGAAACAAACCACAAAGACAGAACTTAGAACTACTTTATTTTGTCAAGTTTCAAGGAGATAGCACAAACCGTGTTTGATTTAGACTTAAAAAGACATCTATCTGTATAGGAGGAAATAGAGTGAAACCTAAAATCTCAAACTGTTACTGGTAACGAACGCTTCATCCTAGAAGAGTGAAAATTGGGCAGCTAAGTGGACTTAGTGAACTGATCATTACCAGAGAGATCATCAAGGTCGGATGAAAAAAAATTTGCCGAGTATTCAGAAAACCAGTAGTATTTTGGAGCTTGGAACACCTTTCCAATGAATGGGTTTTACGCAGTCTTTGCTTGTGGCTATTTCAAGAGGAAACAAACCACAAAGGCAGAACTTAGAACTACTTCATTTTGTCAAGTTTCAAGGAGCTAGCACAAACCGTGTTTAATTTAGACTTCTAAACACATCTATCAATATAGGAGGAAATAGAGTGAACCTAAAAACTCAAACTGTTACTGGTAACGAACACTTCATCCTACAACAGTGAAAATTGGGCAGCTAAGTGGACTTAGTGAAGTGATCATTACCACAGAGATCATCAAGGTCGGATGAAAAAAAATTTGCCGAGTATTCAGAAAACCAGTAGTTTTTTTGGAAGCTTGGCACACCTTTGCAATGAATGTGTTTTACGCAGTCTTTGCTTGTGCATATTTCAAGAGGAAACAAACCACAAAGACAGAACTTAGAACTACTTTATTTTGTCAAGTTTCAAGGAGCTAGCACAAACCGTGTTTGATTTAGACTTAAGAAGACATCTATCTGTATAGGAGGAAATAGAGTGAAACCTAAAAATTCAAACTGTTACTGGTAACGAACCCTTCATCCTAGAAGAGTGAAAATTGGGCAGCTAGGTGGACTTAGTGAACTGATCATTACCACAGAGATCATCAAGGTCGGATGAAAAAAAATTTGCCGAGTATTCAGAAAACCAGTAGTATTTTGGAAGCTTGGAACACCTTTCCAATGAAGGTGTTTTACGCAGTCTTTGCTTGTGGCTATTTCAAGAGGAAAAAAACCACAAAGACAGAACTTAGAACTACTTTATTTTGTCAAGTTTCAAGGAGCTAGCACAAACCGTGTTTGATTTAGACTTAAAAAAGACATCTATCTGTATAGGAGGAAATAGAGTGAAACCTAAAAATTCAAACTGTTACTGGTAACGAACGCTTCATCCTAGAAGAGTGAAAATTGGGCACCTAAGTGGACTTAGTGAAGTGATCATTACCACAGAGATCATCAAGGTCGGATGAAAAAAAATTTGCCGACTATTCAGAAAACCAGTAGTTTTTGGAAACTTGGAACACCTTTCCAATGAAGGTGTTTTACGCAGTCTATGCTTGTGGCTATTTCAAGAGAAAACAAACCACAAAGACTTAACTTAGAACTACGTTATTTTGTCAAGTTTCAAGGAGCTAGCACAAACCGTGTTTGATTTAGACTTCCAAACACGTCTATCTATATAGGAGGAAATAGAGTGAAACCTAAAAACTCAAACTGTTACTGGTAACGAACACTTCATCCTAGAAGAGTGAATATAGGGAAGCTAAGTGGACTTAGTGAAGTGATCATTTCCACAGAGATCATCAAGGTCGGATGAAAAAAAATTTGCCGAGTATTCAGAAAACCAGTAGTTTTTTGGAAGCTTGGCACACCTTTCCAATGAATGTGTTTTACACAGTCTTTCGTTGTGCCTATTTCAAGAGGAAACAAACCACAAAGACAGAACTTAGAACTACTTTATTTTGTCAGGTTTCAAGGAGCTAGCACAAACCATGTTTGATTTAGACTTAAAAAAGTCATCTATCTGTATAGGAGGAAAAAGAGTGAAACCTAAAAATTCAAACTGTTACAGGTAACGAACGCTTCATCCTAGAAGAGTGAAAATTGGGCAGCTAGGTGGACTTAGAGAACTGATCATTACCACAGAGATCATCAAGGTCGGATGAAAAAAAAATTGCCGAGTATTCAGAAAACCAGTAGAATTTTGGAAGCTTGGAATACCTTTCTAATGAAGGTGTTTTACGCAGTCTTTGCTTGTGGCTATTTCAAGAGGAAACAAACCACAAAGACAGAACTTAGAACTACTTTATTTTGTCAAGTTTCAAAAAGCTATCACAAACCGTGTTTGATTTAGACTTAAAAAAGACATCTATCTGTATAGGAGGAAATAGAGTGAAACCTAAAAATTCAAACTGTTACTGGTAACGAACGCTTCATCCTAGAAGAGTGAAAATTGTGCAGCTAAGTGGACTTAGTGAACTGATCATTACCACAGAGATCATCAAGGTCGGATGAAAAAAAATTTGCCGAGTATTTAGAAAACCAGTAGTATTTTGGAAGCTTGGAACACCTTTCCAATGAAGGTGTTTTACGCAGTCTTTGCTTGTGGCTATTTCAAGAGAAAACAAACCACAAAGACAGAACTTAGAACTACGTTATTTTGTCAAGTTTCAAGGAGCTAGCACAAACCGTGTTTGATTTAGCCTTAAAAAAGACATCTATCTGTATAGGAGGAAATAGAGTGAAACCTAAAATCTCAAACTGTTACTGGTAACGAACGCTTCATCCTAGAAGAGTGAAAATTGGGCAGCTAAGTGTACTTAGTGAACTGATCATTACCACAGAGATCATCAAGGTCGGATGAAAAAAAATTTGCCGAGTATTCAGAAAACCTGTAGTATTTTGGAGCTTGTAACACCTTTCCAATGAATGGGTTTCACGCAGTCTTTGCTTGTGGCTATTTCAAGAGGAAACAAACCACAAAGACAGAACTTAGAACTACTTTATTTTGTCAAGTTTCAAGGAGCTAGCACAAACCGTGTTTAATTTAGACTTCTAAACACATCTATCTATATAGGAGGAAATAGAGTGAAACCTAAAAACTCAAACTGTTACTGGTAACGAACACTTCATCCTACAAGAGTAAAAATTGGGCAGCTAAGTGGACTTAGTGAAGTGATCATTACCACAGAGATCATCAAGGTCGGATGAAAAAAAATTTGCCGAGTATTCAGAAAACCAGTAGTTTTTTGGAAGCTTGGCACACCTTTGCAATGAATGGGTTTTACGCAGTCTTTGCTTGTGGGTATTTCAAGAGGAAGCAAACCACAAAGACAGAACTTAGAACTACTTTATTTTGTCAAGTTTCATGGAGCTAGCACAAACCGTGTTTGATTTAGACTTAAAAAACACATCTATCTGTATAGGAGGAAATAGAGTGAAACCTAAAAATTCAAATTGTTACTGGTAACGAACGCTTCATCCTAGAAGAGTGAAAATTGGGCACCTAAGTGGACTTAGTGAAGTGATCATTACCACAGAGATCATCAAGGTCGGATGAAAGAAAAATTTGCCGACTAATCAGAAAACCAGTAGTTTTTTGGAAGCTTGGCACACCTTCCAATGAATGTGTTTTACGCAGTCTTTGCTTGTGCCTATTTCAAGAGGAAACAAACAAGGACAGAACTTAGAACTATTTTATTTTGTCAAGTTTCAAGGAGCTAGCACAAACCGTGTTTGATTTAGACTTAAAAAAGACATCTATCTGTATAGGAGAAAATAGAGTGAAACCTAAAAATTCAAACTGTTACTGGTAACGAACGCTTCATCCTAGAAGAGTGAAAATTGGGCAGCTAAGTGGACTTAGTGAACTGATCATTACCACAGAGATCATCAAGGTCGGATGAAAAAAAATTTGCCGAGTATTTAGAAAACCAGTAGTATTTTGGAAGCTTGGAACACCTTTCCAATGAAGGTGTTTTACGCAGTCTTTGCTTGTGGCTCTTTCAAGAGGAGACAAACCTCAAAGACAGAACTTAGAACTACTTTATTTTGTCAAGTTTCAAGGAGCTAGCACAAACCGTGTTTGATTTAGACTTAAAAAAGACATCTATCTGTATAGGAGGAAATAGAGTGAAACCTAAAAACTCAAACTGTTACTGGTAACGAACGCTTCATCCTAGAAGAGTAAAAATTGGGCAGCTAAGTGGACTTAGTGAACTGATCATTACCACAGAGATCATCAAGTTCGGATGAAAAAAAATTTGCCGAGTATTCAGAAAACCAGTAGTATTTTGGAGCTTGGAACACCTTTCCAATAAATGGGTTTTACGCAGTCTTTGCTTGTGGCTATTTCAAGAGGAAACAAACCACAAAGACAGAACTTAGAACTACTTTATTTTGTCAAGTTTCAAGGAGCTAGCACAAACCGTGTTTGATTTAGACTTAAAAAGACATCTATCTGTATAGGAGGAAATAGAGTGAAACCTAAAAATTCAAACTGTTACTGGTAACGAACGCTTCATCCTAGAAGAGTGAAAATTGGGCACCTAAGTGGACTTAGTGAAGTGATCATTACCACAGAGATCATCAAGGTCGGATGAAAAAAAATTTGCCGACTATTCAGAAAACCAGTAGTTTTTTGGAAACTTGGAACACCTTTCCAATGAAGGTGTTTTACGCAGTCTATGCTTGTGGCTATTTCAAGAGAAAACAAACCACAAAGACTTAACTTAGAACTACGTTATTTTGTCAAGTTTCAAGGAGCTAGCACAAACCGTGTTTGATTTAGACTTCCAAACACATCTATCTATATAGGAGGAAATAGAGTGAAACCTAAAAACTCAAACTGTTACTGGTAACGAACACTTCATCCTAGAAGAGTGAATATAGGGAAGCTAAGTGGACTTAGTGAAGTGATCATTTCCACAGAGATCATCAAGGTCGGATGAAAAAAAATTTGCCGAGTATTCAGAAAACCAGTAGTTTTTTGGAAGCTTGGCACACCTTTCCAATGAATGTGTTTTACACAGTCTTTCGTTGTGCCTATTTCAAGAGGAAACAAACCACAAAGACAGAACTTAGAACTACTTTATTTTGTCAGGTTTCAAGGAGCTAGCACAAACCATGTTTGATTTAGACTTAAAAAAGTCATCTATCTGTATAGGAGGAAAAAGAGTGAAACCTAAAAATTCAAACTGTTACAGGTAACGAACGCTTCATCCTAGAAGAGTGAAAATTGGGCAGCTAGGTGGACTTAGAGAACTGATCATTACCACAGAGATCATCAAGGTCGGATGAAAAAAAAATTGCCGAGTATTCAGAAAACCAGTAGAATTTTGGAAGCTTGGAATACCTTTCTAATGAAGGTGTTTTACGCAGTCTTTGCTTGTGGCTATTTCAAGAGGAAACAAACCACAAACACAGAACTTAGAACTACTTTATTTTGTCAAGTTTCAAAAAGCTATCACAAACCGTGTTTGATTTAGACTTAAAAAAGACATCTATCTGTATAGGAGGAAATAGAGTGAAACCTAAAAATTCAAACTGTTACTGGTAACGAACGCTTCATCCTAGAAGAGTGAAAATTGTGCAGCTAAGTGGACTTAGTGAACTGATCATTACCACAGAGATCATCAAGGTCGGATGAAAAAAAATTTGCCGAGTATTTAGAAAACCAGTAGTATTTTGGAAGCTTGGAACACCTTTCCAATGAAGGTGTTTTACGCAGTCTTTGCTTGTGGCTATTTCAAGAGAAAACAAACCACAAAGACAGAACTTAGAACTACGTTATTTTGTCAAGTTTCAAGCAGCTAGCACAAACCGTGTTTGATTTAGCCTTAAAAAAGACATCTATCTGTATAGGAGGAAATAGAGTGAAACCTAAAATCTCAAACTGTTACTGGTAACGAACGCTTCATCCTAGAAGAGTGAAAATTGGGCAGCTAAGTGTACTTAGTGAACTGATCATTACCACAGAGATCATCAAGGTCGGATGAAAAAAAATTTGCCGAGTATTCAGAAAACCTGTAGTATTTTGGAGCTTGGAACACCTTTCCAATGAATGGGTTTCACGCAGTCTTTGCTTGTGGCTATTTCAAGAGGAAACAAACCACAAAGACAGAACTTAGAACTACTTTATTTTGTCAAGTTTCAAGGAGCTAGCACAAACCGTGTTTAATTTAGACTTCTAAACACATCTATCTATATAGGAGGAAATAGAGTGAAACCTAAAAACTCAAACTGTTCCTGGTAACGAACACTTCATCCTACAAGAGTAAAAATTGGGCAGCTAAGTGGACTTAGTGAAGTGATCATTACCACAGAGATCATCAAGGTCGGATGAAAAAAAAATTGCCGAGTATTCAGAAAACCAGTAGTTTTTTGGAAGCTTGGTACACCTTTGCAATGAATGGGTTTTACGCAGTCTTTGCTTGTGGGTATTTCAAGAGGAAGCAAACCACAAAGACAGAACTTAGAACTACTTTATTTTGTCAAGTTTCAAGGAGCTAGCACAAACCGTGTTTGATTTAGACTTAAAAAACACATCTATCTGTATAGGAGGAAATAGAGTGAAACCTAAAAATTCAAATTGTTACTGGTAACGAACGCTTCATCCTAGAAGAGTGAAAATTGGGCACCTAAGTGGACTTAGTGAAGTGATCATTACCACAGAGATCATCAAGGTCGGATGAAAGAAAAAATTGCCGACTAATCAGAAAACCAGTAGTTTTTTGGAAGCTTGGCACACCTTCCAATGAATGTGTTTTACGCAGTCTTTGCTTGTGCCTATTTCAAGAGGAAACAAACAAGGACAGAACTTAGAACTATTTTATTTTGTCAAGTTTCAAGGAGCTAGCACAAACCGTGTTTGATTTAGACTTAAAAAAGACATCTATCTGTATAGGAGAAAATAGAGTGAAACCTAAAAATTCAAACTGTTACTGGTAACGAACGCTTCATCCTAGAAGAGTGAAAATTGGGCAGCTAAGTGGACTTAGTGAACTGATCATTACCACAGAGATCATCAAGGTCGGATGAAAAAAAATTTGCCGAGTATTTAGAAAACCAGTTGTATTTTGGAAGCTTGGAACACCTTTCCAATGAAGGTGTTTTACGCAGTCTTTGCTTGTGGCTATTTCAAGAGGAGACAAACCTCAAAGACAGAACTTAGAACTACTTTATTTTGTCAAGTTTCAAGGAGCTAGCACAAACCGTGTTTGATTTAGACTTAAAAAAGACATCTATCTGTATAGGAGGAAATAGAGTGAAACCTAAAAACTCAAACTGTTACTGGTAACGAACGCTTCATCCTAGAAGAGTAAAAATTGGGCAGCTAAGTGGACTTAGTGAACTGATCATTACCACAGAGATCATCAAGTTCGGATGAAAAAAAATTTGCCGAGTATTCAGAAAACCAGTAGTATTTTGGAGCTTGGAACACCTTTCCAATAAATGGGTTTTACGCAGTCTTTGCTTGTGGCTATTTCAAGAGGAAACAAACCACAAAGACAGAACTTAGAACTACTTTATTTTGTCAAGTTTCAAGGAGCTAGCACAAACCGTGTTTGATTTAGACTTAAAAAGACATCTATCTGTATAGGAGGAAATAGAGTGAAACCTAAAAATTCAAACTGTTACTGGTAACGAACGCTTCATCCTAGAAGAGTGAAAATTGGGCAGCTAAGTGGACTTAGTGAACTGATCATTACCACAGAGATCATCAAGGTCGGATGAAAAAAAATTTTCCGAGTATTCAGAAAACCAGTAGTATTTTGGAAGCTTGGAATACCTTTCCAATGAAGGTGTTTTACGCAGTCTTTGCTTGTGGCTATTTCAAGAGGAAAAAAACCACAAAGACAGAACTTAGAACTACTTTATTTTGTCCAGTTTCAAGGAGCTAGCACAAACCGTGTTTGATTTAGACTTAAAAAAGACATCTATCTGTATAGGAGGAAATAGAGTGAAACCTAAAAATTCAAACTGTTACTGGTAACGAACGATTCATCCTAGAAGAGTGAAAATTGGGCAGCTAAGTGGACTTAGTGAACTGATCATTACCACAGAGATCATCAAGGTCGGATGAAAAAAAATTTGCCGAGTATTCAGAAAACCAGTTGTATTTTGGAAGCTTGGAACACCTTTCCAATGAAGGTGTTTTACGCAGTCTTTGCTTGTGGCTATTTCAAGAGGAAACAAACCACAAAGACAGAACTTAGAACTACTTTATTTTGTCAAGATTCAAGGAGCTAGCACAAACCGTGTTTGATTTAGACTTAAAAAAGACATCTATCTGTATAGGAGGAAATAGAGTGAAACCTAAAAATTCAAACTGTTACTGGTAACGAACGCTTCATCCTAGAAGAGTGAAAATTGGGCAGCTAAGTGGACTTAGTGAAGTGATCATTACCACAGAGATCATCAAGGTCGGATGAAAAAAAAATTTGCCGACTAATCAGAATACCAGTAGTTTTTTGGAAGCTGGGCACACCTTCCAATGAATGTGTTTTACGCAGTCTTTGCTTGTGCCTATTTCAAGAGTAAACAAACAAGGACAGAACTTAGAACTACTTTATTTTGTCAAGTTTCAAGGAGCTAGCACAAACCGTGTTAGATTTAGACTTCCAAACACATCTATCTATATAAAAGGAAATAGAGTGAAACCTAAAAATTCAAACTGTTACTGGTAACGAACGCTTCATCCTAGAAGAGTGAATATAGGGAAGCTAAGTGGACTTAGTGAAGTGATCATTACCACAGAGATCATCAAGGTCGGATGAAAAAAAATTTGCCGAGTATTCAGAAAACCAGTAGTTTTTTGGAAGCTTGGCACACTTTTCCAATGAATGTGTTTTACACAGTCTTTCTTTGTGCCTATTACAAGAGGAAACAAACCACAAAGACAGAACTTAGAACTACTTTATTTTGTCAGGTTTCAAGGAGCTAGCACAAACCATGTTTGATTTAGACTTAAAAAAGTCATCTATCTGTATAGGAGGAAAAAGAGTGAAACCTAAAAATTCAAACTGTTACAGGTAACGAACGCTTCATCCTAGAAGAGTGAAAATTGGGCAGCTAGGTGGACTTAGTGAACTGATCATTACCACAGAGATCATC
Organism: Callospermophilus lateralis; assembly: GCF_048772815.1. Lineage (NCBI taxonomy): Eukaryota > Metazoa > Chordata > Mammalia > Rodentia > Sciuridae > Callospermophilus > Callospermophilus lateralis. The sequence continues at coordinate 12,758 of NW_027517870.1, read as the reverse complement.
AAGGTCGGATGAAAAAAATTTTGCGGAGTATTCAGAAAACCAGTAGAATTTTGGAAGCTTGGAACACCTTTCTAATGAAGGTGTTTTACGCAGTCTTTGCTTGTGGCTATTTCAAGAGGAAACAAACCACAAAGACAGAACTTAGAACTACTTTATTTTGTCAAGTTTCAAGGAGCTAGCACAAACCATGTTTGATTTAGACTTAAAAAAGACATCTATCTGTATAGGAGGAAATAGAGTGAAACCTAAAAATTCAAACTGTTACTGGTAACGAACGCTTCATCCTAGAAGAGTGAAAATTGGGCAGCTAAGTGGACTTAGTGAACTGATCATTACCACAGAGATCATCAAGGTCGGATGAAAAAAAATTTGCCGAGTATTTAGAGAACCAGTAGTATTTTGGAAGCTTGGAACACCTTTCCAATGAAGGTGTTTTACGCAGTCTTTGCTTGTGGCTATTTCAAGAGAAAACTAACCACAAAGACAGAACTTAGAACTACGTTATTTTGTCAAGTTTCAAGGAGCTAGCACAAACCGTGTTTGATTTAGCCTTAAAAAAGACATCTATCTGTATAGGAGGAAATAGAGTGAAACCTAAAATCTCAAACTGTTACTGGTAACGAACGCTTCATCCTAGAAGAGTGAAAATTGGGCAGCTAAGTGGACTTAGTGAAGTGATCATTACCACAGAGATCATCAAGGTCGGATGAAAAAAAAATTTGCCGACTAATCAGAATACCAGTAGTTTTTTGGAAGCTGGGCACACCTTCCAATGAATGTGTTTTACGCAGTCTTTGCTTGTGCCTATTTCAAGAGTAAACAAACAAGGACAGAACTTAGAACTACTTTATTTTGTCAAGTTTCAAGGAGCTAGCACAAACCGTGTTTGATTTAGACTTCCAAACACATCTATCTATATAAAAGGAAATAGAGTGAAACCTAAAAATTCAAACTGTTACTGGTAACGAACGCTTCATCCTAGAAGAGTGAATATAGGGAAGCTAAGTGGACTTAGTGAAGTGATCATTACCACAGAGATCATCAAGGTCGGATGAAAAAAAATTTGCCGAGTATTCAGAAAACCAGTAGTTTTTTGGAAGCTTGGCACACTTTTCCAATGAATGTGTTTTACACAGTCTTTCTTTGTGCCTATTACAAGAGGAAACAAACCACAAAGACAGAACTTAGAACTACTTTATTTTGTCAGGTTTCAAGGAGCTAGCACAAACCATGTTTGATTTAGACTTAAAAAAGTCATCTATCTGTATAGGAGGAAAAAGAGTGAAACCTAAAAATTCAAACTGTTACAGGTAACGAACGCTTCATCCTAGAAGAGTGAAAATTGGGCAGCTAGGTGGACTTAGTGAACTGATCATTACCACAGAGATCATCAAGGTCGGATGAAAAAAATTTTGCGGAGTATTCAGAAAACCAGTAGAATTTTGGAAGCTTGGAACACCTTTCTAATGAAGGTGTTTTACGCAGTCTTTGCTTGTGGCTATTTCAAGAGGAAACAAACCACAAAGACAGAACTTAGAACTACTTTATTTTGTCAAGTTTCAAGGAGCTAGCACAAACCATGTTTGATTTAGACTTAAAAAAGACATCTATCTGTATAGGAGGAAATAGAGTGAAACCTAAAAATTCAAACTGTTACTGGTAACGAACGCTTCATCCTAGAAGAGTGAAAATTGGGCAGCTAAGTGGACTTAGTGAACTGATCATTACCACAGAGATCATCAAGGTCGGATGAAAAAAAATTTGCCGAGTATTTAGAGAACCAGTAGTATTTTGGAAGCTTGGAACACCTTTCCAATGAAGGTGTTTTACGCAGTCTTTGCTTGTGGCTATTTCAAGAGAAAACTAACCACAAAGACAGAACTTAGAACTACGTTATTTTGTCAAGTTTCAAGGAGCTAGCACAAACCGTGTTTGATTTAGCCTTAAAAAAGACATCTATCTGTATAGGAGGAAATAGAGTGAAACCTAAAATCTCAAACTGTTACTGGTAACGAACGCTTCATCCTAGAAGAGTGAAAATTGGGCAGCTAAGTGGACTTAGTGAACTGATCATTACCACAGAGATCATCAAGGTCGGATGAAAAAAAATTTGCCGAGTATTCAGAAAACCAGTAGTATTTTGGAGCTTGGAACACCTTTCCAATGAATGGGTTTTACGCAGTCTTTGCTTGTGGCTATTTCAAGAGGAAACAAACCACAAAGACAGAACTTAGAACTACTTTATTTTGTCAAGTTTCAAGGAGCTAGCACACACCGTGTTTAATTTAGACTTCTAAACACATCTATCTATATAGGAGGAAATAGAGTGAAACCTAAAAACTCAAACTGTTACTGGTAACGAACGCTTCATCCTACAAGAGTAAAAATTGGGCAGCTAAGTGGACTTAGTGAAGTGATCATTACCACAGAGATCATCAAGGTCGGATGAAAAAAAATTTGCCGAGTATTCAGAAAACCAGTAGTTTTTTGGAAGCTTGGCACACCGTTGCAATGAATGGGTTTTACACAGTCTTTGCTTGTGGCTATTTCAAGAGGAAACAAACCACAAAGACAGAACTTAGAACTACTTTATTTTGTCAAGTTTCAAGGAGCTAGCACAAACCGTGTTTGATTTAGACTTCCAAACACATCTATCTATATAGGAGGAAATAGAGTGAAACCTAAAAACTCAAACTGTTACTGGTAACGAACACTTCATCCTAGAAGAGTGAATATTGGGCAGCTAAGTGGACTTAGTGAAGTGATCATTACCACAGAGATCTTCAAGGTCGGATGAAAAAAAATTTGCGGAGTATTCAGAAAACCAGTAGAATTTTGGAAGCTTGGAACACCTTTCTAATGAAGGTGTTTTACGCAGTCTTTGCTTGTGGCTATTTCAAGAGGAAACAAACCACAAAGACAGAACTTAGAACTACTTTATTTTGTCAAGTTTCAAGGAGCTAGCACAAACCGTGTTTGATTTAGACTTAAAAAAGACATCTATCTGTATAGGAGGAAATAGAGTGAAACCTAAAAATTCAAACTGTTACTGGTAACGAACGCTTCATCCTAGAAGAGTGAAAATTGGGCAGCTAAGTGGACTTAGTGAACTGATCATTACCACAGAGATCATCAAGGTCGGATGAAAAAATATTTGCCGAGTATTTAGAGAACCAGTAGTATTTTGGAAGCTTGGAACACCTTTCCAATGAAGGTGTTTTACGCAGTCTTTGCTTGTGGCTATTTCAAGAGAAAACTAACCACAAAGACAGAACTTAGAACTACGTTATTTTGTCAAGTTTCAAGGAGCTAGCACAAACCGTGTTTGATTTAGCCTTAAAAAAGACATCTATCTGTATAGGAGGAAATAGAGTGAAACCTAAAAACTCAAACTGTTACTGGTAACGAACGCTTCATCCTACAAGAGTAAAAATTGGGCAGCTAAGTGGACTTAGTGAAGTGATCATTACCACAGAGATCATCAAGGTCGGATGAAAAAAATTTTGCCGATTATTCAGAAAACCAGTAGTTTTTTGGAAGCTTGGCACACCTTTGCAATGAATGGGTTTTACGCAGTCTTTGCTTGTGGCTATTTCAAGAGGAAACAAACCACAAAGACAGAACTTAGAACTACTTTATTTTGTCAAGTTTCGAGGAGCTAGCACAAACCGTGTTTGATTTAGACTTAAAAAACACATCTATCTGTATAGGAGGAAATAGAGTGAAACCTAAAAATTCAAACTGTTACTGGTAACGAACGCTTCATCCTAGAAGAGTGAAAATTGGGCACCTAAGTGGACTTAGTGAAGTGATCATTACCACAGAGATCATCAAGGTCGGATGAAAAAAAAATTTGCCGACTAATCAGAAAACCAGTAGTTTTTTGGAAGCTTGGCACACCTTCCAATGAATGTGTTTTACGCAGTCTTTGCTTGTGCCTATTTCAAGAGGAAACAAACAAGGACAGAACTTAGAACTACTTTATTTTGTCAAGTTTCAAGGAGCTAGCACAAACCGTGTTTGCTTTAGACTTCCAAACACATCTATCTATATAGGAGGAAATAGAGTGAAACCTAAAAACTCAAACTGTTACTGGTAACGAACACTTCATCCTAGAAGAGTGAATATAGGGAAGCTAAGTGGACTTAGTGAAGTGATCATTACCACAGAGATCATCAAGGTCGGATGAAAAAAAATTTGCCGAGTATTCAGAAAACCAGTAGTTTTTTGGAAGCTTGGCACACCTTTCCAAAGAATGTGTTTTACACAGTCTTTCTTTGTGCCTATTTCAAGCGGAAACAAACCACAAAGACAGAACTTAGAACTACTTTATTTTGTCAGGTTTCAAGGAGCTAGCACAAACCATGTTTGATTTAGACTTAAAAAAGTCATCTATCTGTATAGGAGGAAAAAGAGTGAAACCTAAAAATTCAAACTGTTACAGGTAACGAACGCTTCATCCTAGAAGAGTGAAAATTGGGCAGCTAGGTGGACTTAGTGAACTGATCATTACTACAGAGATCATCAAGGTCGGATGAAAAAAAATTTGCCGAGTATTCAGAAAACCAGTAGAATTTTGGAAGCTTGGAACACCTTTCTAATGAAGGTGTTTTACGCAGTCTTTGCTTGTGGCTATTTCAAGAGGAAACAAACCACAAAGACAGAACTTAGAACTACTTTATTTTGTCAAGTTTCAAGGAGCTAGCACAAACCGTGTTTGATTTAGACTTAAAAAAGACATCTATCTGTATAGGAGGAAATAGAGTGAAACCTAAAATTTCAAACTGTTACTGGTAACGAACGCTTCATCCTAGAAGAGTGAAAATTGGGCAGCTAAGTGGACTTAGTGAACTGATCATTACCACAGAGATCATCAAGGTCGGATGAAAAAAAATTTGCCGAGTATTTAGAAAACCAGTAGTATTTCGGAAGCTTGGAACACCTTTCCAATGAAGGTGTTTTACGCAGTCTTTGCTTGTGGCTATTTCAAGAGAAAACTAACCACAAAGACAGAACTTAGAACTACGTTATTTTGTCAAGTTTCAAGGAGCTAGCACAAACCGTGTTTGATTTAGCCTTAAAAAACACATCTATCTGTAGAGGAGGAAATAGAGTGAAACCTAAAATCTCAAACTGTTACTGGTAACGAACGCTTCATCCTAGAAGAGTGAAAATTGGTCAGCTAAGTGGACTTAGTGAACTGATCATTACCACAGAGATCATCAAGGTCGGATGAAAAAAAATTTGCTGAGTATTCAGAAAACCAGTAGTATTTTGGAGCTTGGAACACCTTTCCAATGAATGGGTTTTACGCAGTCTTTGCTTGTGGCTATTTCAAGAGGAAACAAACCACAAAGACAGAACTTAGAACTACTTTATTTTGTCAAGTTTCAAGGAGCTAGCACAAACCGTGTTTAATTTAGACTTCTAAACACATCTATCTATATAGGAGGAAATAGAGTGAAACCTAAAAACTCAAACTGTTACTGGTAACGAACACTTCATCCTACAAGAGTAAAAATTGGGCAGCTAAGTGGACTTAGTGCAGTGATCATTACCACAGAGATCATCAAGGTCGGATGAAAAAAAATTTGCCGAGTATTCAGAAAACCAGTAGTTTTTTGGAAGCTTGGCACACCTTTGCAATGAATGGGTTTTACGCAGTCTTTGCTTGTGGCTATTTCAAGAGGAAACAAACCACAAAGACAGAACTTAGAACTACTTTATTTTGTCAAGTTTCGAGGAGCTAGCACAAACCGTGTTTGATTTAGACTTAAAAAACACATCTATCTGTATAGGAGGAAATAGAGTGAAACCTAAAAATTCAAACTGTTACTGGTAACGAACGCTTCATCCTAGAAGAGTGAAAATTGGGCACCTAAGTGGACTTAGTGAAGTGATCATTACCACAGAGATCATCAAGGTCGGATGAAAAAAAAATTTGCCGACTAATCAGAAAACCAGTAGTTTTTTGGAAGCTTGGCACACCTTCCAATGAATGTGTTTTACGCAGTCTTTGCTTGTGCCTATTTCAAGAGGAAACAAACAAGGACAGAACTTAGAACTACTTTATTTTGTCAAGTTTCAAGGAGCTAGCACAAACCGTGTTTGATTTAGACTTCCAAACACATCTATCTATATAGGAGGAAATAGAGTGAAACCTAAAAACTCAAACTGTTACTGGTAACGAACACGTCATCCTAGAAGAGTGAATATAGGGAAGCTAAGTGGACTTAGTGAAGTGATCATTACCACAGAGATCATCAAGGTAGGATGAAAAAAAATTTGCCGAGTATTCAGAAAACCAGTAGTTTTTTGGAAGCTTGGCACACCTTTCCAATGAATGTATTTACACAGTCTTTCTTTGTGCCTATTTCAAGAGGAAACAAACCACAAAGACAGAACTTAGAACTACTTTATTTTGTCAGGTTTCAAGGAGCTAGCACAAACCATGTTTGATTTAGACTTAAAAAAGTCATCTATCTGTATAGGAGGAAAAAGAGTGAAACCTAAAAATTCAAACTGTTAGAGGTAACGAACGCTTCATCCTAGAAGAGTGAAAATTGGGCAGCTAGGTGGACTTAGTGAACTGATCATTACCACAGAGATCATCAAGGTCGGATGAAAAAAAATTTGCCGAGTATTCAGAAAACCAGTAGAATTTTGGAAGCTTGGAACACCTTTCAAATGAAGGTGTTTTACGCAGTCTTTGCTTGTGGCTATTTCAAGAGGAAACAAACCACAAAGACAGAACTTAGAACTACTTTATTTTGTCAAGTTTCAAGGAGCTAGCACAAACCGTGTTTGATTTAGACTTAAAAAAGACATGTATTTGTATAGGAGGAAATAGAGTGAAACCTAAAATCTCAAACTGTTACTGGTAACGAACGCTTCATCTTAGAAGAGTGAAAATTGGGCAGCTAAGTGGACTTAGTGAACTGATAATTACCTCAGAGATCATCAAGGTCGGATGAAAAAAAATTTACCGAGTATTCAGAAAACCAGTAGTATTTTGGAAGCTTGGAACACCTTTCCAATGAAGGTGTTTTACGCAGTCTTTGCTTGTGGCTATTTCAAGAGAAAACAAACCACAAAGACAGAACTTAGAACTACGTTATTTTGTCAAGTTTCAAGGAGCTAGCACAAACCGTGTTTAATTTAGACTTCTAAACACATCTATCTATATAGGAGGAAATAGAGTGAAACCTAAAAACTCCAACTGTTACTGGTAACGAACACTTCATCCTAGAAGAGTAAAAATTGGGCAGCTAAGTGGACTTAGTGAAGTGATCATTACCACAGAGATCATCAAGGTCGGATGAAAAAAAATTTGCCGAGTATTCAGAAAACCAGTAGTTTTTTGGAAGCTTGGCACACCTTTGCAATGAATGGGTTTTACACAGTCTTTGCTTGTGGCTATTTCAAGAGAAAACAAACCACAAAGACAGAACTTAGAACTACTTTATTTTGTCAAGTTTCAAGGAGCTAGCACAAACCGTGTTTGATTTAGACTTCCAAACACATCTATCTATATAGGAGGAAATAGAGTGAAACCTAAAAATTCAAACTGTTACTGGTAACGAACACTTCATCCTAGAAGAGTGAATATTGGGCAGCTAAGTGGACTTAGTGAAGTGATCATTATCACAGAGATCATCAAGGTCGGATGAAAAAAATTTTGCCGAGTATTCAGAAAACCAGTAGTTTTTTGGAATCTTGGCACACCTTTGCAATGAATGTGTTTTACGCAGTCTTTGCTTGTGGCTATTTCAAGAGGAAACAAACCACAAAGACAGAACTTAGAACTACTTTATTTTGTCAAGTTTCAAGGAGCTAGCACAAACCGTGTTTTATTTAGACTTAAGAAGACATCTATCTGTATAGGAGGAAATAGAGTGAAACCTAAAAATTCAAACTGTTACTGGTAACGAACGCTTCATCCTAGAAGAGTGAAAATTGGGCAGCTAAGTGGACTTAGTGAACTGATCATTACCACAGAGATCATCAAGGTCGGATGAAAAAAAATTTGCCGAGTATTCAGAAAACCAGTAGTATTTTGGAAGCTTGGAACACCTTTCCAATGAAGGTGTTTTACGCAGTCTTTGCTTGTGGCTATTTCAAGAGGAAACAAACCACAAAGACAGAACTTAGAACTACTTTATTTTGTCAAGTTTCAAGGAGCTAGCACAAACCGTGTTTGATTTAGACTTAAAAAAGACATCTATCTGTATAGGAGGAAATAGAGTGAAACCTAAAAACTCAAACTGTTACTGGTAACGAACGCTTCATCCTAGAATAGTGAAAATTGGGCAGCTAAGTGGACTTAGTGAACTGATCATTACCATAGAGATCATCAAGGTCGGATGAAAAAAAATTTGCCGAGTATTCAGAAAACCAGTAGTATTTTGGAGCTTGGAACACCTTTCCAATAAATGGGTTTTTCGCAGTCTTTGCTTGTGGCTATTTCAAGAGGAAACAAACCACAAAGACAGAACTTAGAACTACTTTATTTTGTCAAGTTTCAAGGAGCTAGCACAAACCGTGTTTGATTTAGACTTAAAAAGACATCTATCTGTATAGGAGGAAATAGAGTGAAACCTAAAAATTCAAACTGTTACTTGTAACGAACGCTTCATCCTAGAAGAGTGAAAATTGGGCAGCTAAGTGGACTTAGTGAACTGATCATTACCTCAGAGATCATCAAGGTCGGATGAAAAAAAATTTGCGGAGTATTCAGAAAACCAGTAGTATTTTGGAAGCTTGGAACACCTTTCCAATGAAGGTGTTTTACGCAGTCTTTCCTTGTGGCTATTTCAAGAGGAAACAAACCACAAAGACAGAACTGAGAACTACTTTATTTTGTCAAGTTTCAAGGAGCTAGCACAAACCGTGTTTGATTTAGACTTAAAAAAGACATCTATCTGTATAGGAGGAAATAGAGTGAAACCTAAAAATTCAAACTGTTACTGGTAACGAACGCTTCATTATAGAAGAGTGAAAATTGGGCACCTAAGTGGACTTAGTGAAGTGATCATTACCACAGAGATCATCAAAGTCGGATGAAAAAAAATTTGCCGACTATTCAGAAAACCAGTAGTTTTTTGGAAGCTTGGCACACCTTCCAATGAATGTGTTTTACGCAGTCTTAGCTTGTGCCTATTTCAAGAGGAAACAAACCACAAAGGCAGAACTTATAACTACTTTATTTTTTCAAGTTTCAAGGAGCTAGCACAAACCGTGTTTGATTTAGACTTAAAAAAGACATCTATCTGTATAGGAGGAAATAGAGTGAAACCTAAAAATTCAAACTGTTACTCGTAACGAACGCTTCATCCTAGAAGAGTGAAAATTGGGCAGCTAAGTGGACATAGTGAACTGATCATTACCACAGAGATCATCAAGGTCGGATGAAAAAAAATTTGCCGAGTATTCAGAAAACCAGTAGTATTTTGGAAGCTTGGAACACCTTTCCAATGAAGGTGTTTTACGCAGTCTTTGCTTGTGGCTATTTCAAGAGAAAACAAACCACAAAGACAGAACTTAGAACTACTTTATTTTGTCAAGTTTCAAGGAGCTAGAACAAACCGTGTTTGATTTAGACTTAAAAAACACATCTATCTTTATAGGAGGAAATAGAGTGAAACCTAAAAATTCAAACTGTTACTGGTAACGAACGCTTCATCCTAGAAGAGTGAAAATTGGGCACCTAAGTGGACTTAGTGAAGTGATCATTACCACAGAGATCATCAAGGTCGGATGAAAAAAAATTTGCCGACTAATCAGAAAACCAGTAGTATTTTGGAGCTTGGAACACCTTTCCAATGAATGGGTTTTACGCAGTCTTTGCTTGTGGCTATTTCAAGAGGAAACAATCCACAAAGACAGAACTTAGAACTACTTTATTTTGTCAAGTTTCAAGGAGCTAGCACAAACCATGTTTAATTTAGACTTCTAAACATATCTATCTATATAGGAGGAAATAGAGTGAAACCTAAAAACTCAAACTGTTACTGGTAACGAACACTTCATCCTAGAAGAGTAAAAATTGGGCAGCTAAGTGGACTTAGTGAAGTGATCATTACCACAGAGATCATCAAGGTCGGATGAAAAAAAATTTGAAGAGCATTCAGAAAACCAGTAGTTTTTTGGAAGCTTGGCACACCTTTGCAATAAATGGGTTTTACACAGTCTTTGCTTGTGGCTATTTCAAGAGGAAACAAACAACAAAGACAGAACTTAGAACTACTTTATTTTGTCAAGTTTCAAGGAGCTAGCACAAACCGTGTTTGATTTAGACTTAAAAAGACATCTATCTGTATAGGAGGAAATAGAGTGAAACCTAAAAATTCAAACTGTTACTGGTAACGAACGCTTCATCCTAGAAGAGTGAAAATTGGGCAGCTAAGTGGACTTAGTGAACTGATCATTACCACAGAGATCATCAAGGTCGGATGAAAAAAAATTTGCCGAGTATTCAGAAAACCAGTAGTATTTTGGAAGCTTGGAACACCTTTCCAATGGAGATGTTTTACGCAGTCTTTGCTTGTGGCTATTTCAAGAGGAAACAAACCACAAAGAGAGAACTGAGAACTATTTTATTTTGTCAAGTTTCAAGGAGCTAGCAAAAACCGTGTTTGATTTAGACTTAAAAAAGACATCTATCTGTATAGGAGGAAATAGAGTGAAACCTAAAAATTCAAACTGTTACAGGTAACGAACGCTTCATTTTAGAAGAGTGAAAATTGGGCAGCTAAGTGGACTTAGTGAACTGATCATTACCACAGAGATCATCAAGGTCGGATGAAAAAAAATTTGCCGAGTATTCAGAAAACCAGTAGTATTTTGGAAGCTTGGAACACCTTTCCAATGAAGGTGTTTTACGCAGTCTTTGCTTGTGGCTATTTCAAGAGGAAACAAACCACAAAGACAGAACTTAGAACTACTTTATTTTGTCAAGTTTCAAGGAGCTAGCACAAACCGTGCTTGATTTAGACTTCCAAACACATCTATCTATATAGGAGGAAATAGAGTGAAACCTAAAAACTCAAACTGTTACTGGTAACGAACACTTCATCCTAGAAGAGTGAATATTGGGCAGCTAAGTGAACTTAGTGAAGTTATCATTATCACAGAGATCATCAAGGTCGGATGAAAAAAAATTTGCCGAGTATTCAGAAAACCAGTAGTTTTTTTTAAGCTTGGCACACCTTTCCAATGAATGTGTTTTACGCAGTCTTTGATTGTGCCTATTTAAAGAGGAAACAAACCACAAAGACAGAACTTAGAACTACTTTATTTTGTCAAGTTTCAAGGAGCTAGCACAACCCGTGTTTAATTAGGCTTCCAAACACATCTATCTATATAGGAGGAAATAGAGTGAAACCTAAAAACTCAAACTGTTACTGGTAACGAACGCTTCATCCTAGAAGAGTGAAAATTGGGCAGCTAAGTGGACTTAGTGAACTGATCATTACCACAGAGATCATCAAGGTCGGATGAAAAAAAATTTGCCGAGTATTCAGAAAACCAGTAGTATTTTGGAAGCTTGGAAACCTTTCCAATGAAGGTGTTTTACGCAGTCTTTGCTTGTGGCTATTTCAAGAGAAAACAAAACAAAAAGACAGAACTTAGAACTACTTTATTTTGTCAAGTTTCAAGGAGCGAGCACAAACCGTGTTTGATGTAGATTTCCAAACACATCTATCTATATAGGAGGAAATAGAGTGAAACCTAAAAACTCAAACTGTTACTGGTAACGAACACTTCATCCTAGAAGAGTGAATATTGTGCAGCTAAGTGGACTTAGTGAAGTGATCATTATCACAGAGATCATCAAGGTCGGATGAAAAAAAATTTGCCGAGTATTCAGAAAACCAGTAGTTTTTTGGAAGCTTGGTACACCTTCCAATGAATGTGTTTTACGCAGTCTTTGCTTGTGTCTATTTCAAGAGGAAACAAACCACAAAGACAGAACTTAGAACTACTTTATTTTGTCAAGTTTCAAGGAGCTAGCACAAACCGTGTTTGATTTAGACTTCCAAACACATCTATCTATATAGGAAGAAATAGAGTGAAACCTAAAAACTCAAACTGTTACTGGTAACGAACGCTTCATCCTAGAAGAGTGAAAATTGGGCAGCTAAGTGGACTTAGTGAACTGATCATTACCACAGAGATCATCAAGGACGGATGAAAAAAAATTGGCCGAGTATTCAGAAAACCAGTAGTATTTTGGAAGCTTGGAACACCTTTCCAATGAAGGTGTTTTACGCAGTCTTTGCTTGTGGCTATTTCAAGAGGAAACAAACCACAAAGACAGAACTTAGAACTACTTTATTTTGTCAAGTTTCAAGGAGCTAGCACAAACCGTGTTTGATTTAGACTTCCAAACACATCTATCTATATAGGAGGAAATAGGGTGAAACCTAAAAACTCAAACTGTTACTGGTAACGAACACTTCATCCTAGAAGAGTGAATATTGGGCAGCTAAGTGGACTTAGTGAAGTTATCATTATCACAGTGATCATCAAGGTCGGATGAAAAAAAATTTGCCGAGTATTCAGAAAACCATTAGTTTTTTTTAAGCTTGGCACACCTTTCCAATGAATGTGTTTTACGCATTCTTTGATTGTGCCTATTTCAAGAGGAAACAAACCACAAAGACAGAACTTAGAACTACTTTATTTTGTCAAGTTTCAAGGAGCTAGCAGAACCCGTGTTTGATTTAGACTTCCAAACACATCTATCTATATAGGAG
>NW_027517869.1:0-39009 GCF_048772815.1 Callospermophilus lateralis | reverse complement strand
ATTTTGTCAAGTTTCAAAGAGCTACTACAAACCATGTTGGATTTAGTGTTCCAAATTAATCTATCTATATAGGAGAGAACAGAGAGAAACCTAAATATAAAAACTGCTACTGTAGATGAACGCTTCAACCTAGAAGACCAAAATTTGGTGAGCCAAGTGGGATTTGTATACTGATCATTACCACCAAGTATCAACAAGATTGTGTGAAAAAATATTTGCTGGTATTTCGGAAACTCGTTATTTCTTAGAAGCTTGGCAACCCCTCTCAATGAAAGTCCTTTTCCACAGTCTGTGCCTAGGGCTACTTGAAGAGGAAACAAACCATAGACACAAATCTTAGAACTCCTTTATTTTGTCAAGTTTCAAAGAGCTACTACAAACCATGTTGGATTTAGAGTTCCAAATTCATCTATCTATATATGAGAGAACAGAGTGAAATCTAAATATAAAAACTGCTACTGTAGACGAACGCTTCAACCTAGAAGAACAAAATTTGGTGAGCCAAGTGGGATTTGTGTACTGATCATGACCACCAAGTATCATCAAGATTGGGTGAAAAAATATTTGCTGGTATTTCGGAAACTCGTTATTTCTTAGAAGCTTGGGAACCCCTCTCAATGAAAGTGCTTTTCCACAGTCTGTGCCTAGGGCTACTTGAAGAGGAAACAAACCATAGAGACAAATCTGAGAACTCCTTTATTTTGTCAAGTGTCAAAGAGGTACTACAAACCATGTTGGATTTAGAGTTTCAAATTAATCTATTTATATAGGGAGAACAGAGAGAAACCTAAATATAAAAACTGCTACTGTAGACGAACGCTTCAACCTAGAAGACCAAAATTTGGTGAGCCAAGTGGGATTTGTATACTGGTCATTACCACCAAGTATCAACAAGATTGTGTGAAAGAATATTTGGTGGTATTTCGGAAACTCGTTATTTCTTAGAAGCTTGGCAACCCATCTCAATGAAAGTGCTTTCCACAGTCTGTGCCTAGGGCTACTTTAAGAGGAAACAAACCATAGAGACAAAACTGAGAACTCCTTTGTTTGTCAAGTTTCAAAGAGCTACTACAAACCATGTTGGATTTAGAGTTGCAAATTCATCTATCTATATAGGAGAGAACAGAGGGAAACCTAAATATAAAAACTGCTACTGTAGAAGAACGCTTCAACCTAAGAACAAAATTTGGTGAGCCAAGTGGGATATGTGTACTGATCATTACCACCAAGTATCATCAAGATTGTGTGAAAAAATATTTGCTGGTATTTCGGAAACTCGTTATTTCATAGAAGCTTGGGGACCCCTCTCAATGAAAGTGCTTTTCCACAGTCTGTGCATGGGGCTACTGGAAGAGGAAACAAACCATAGCGACAAATCTGAGAACTCCTTTATTTTGTCAAGTTTCAAAGAGCTACTACAAACCATGTTGGATTTAGAGTTCCAAATTCATCTTTCTATATAGGAGAGAACAGAGGGAAACCTAAATATAAAAACTGCTACTGTAGACGAACGCTTCAACCTAGAAGAACAAAATTTGGTGAGCCAAGTGGGATTTGTGTACTGATCATTAGCAAAAAGTATCATCAAGATTGGGTGAAAAAAAATTCGCTGGTATTTCGGAAACTCGTTATTTCTTAGAAGCTTGGCAACACCTCTCAATGAAAGTGCTTTTCAACAGTCTGTGCCTAGGGCTACTTGAAGAGGAAACAAACCATAGAGACAAATCTGAGAACTCCTTTATTTTGTCAAGTTTCAAAGAGCTACTACAAACCATGTTGGATTTAGAGTTCCAAATTCATCTATCTATATAGGAGAGAACAGAGGGAAACTTGAATATAAAAACTTCTACTGTAGACGAACGCTTCAACCTAGAAGAACAAACTTTGGTAAGCCAAGTGGGATTTGTGTACTGATCATTACCACCAAGTATCATCAAGATTGGGTGAAAAAATATTTGCTGGTATTTCGGAAACTCGTTATTTCTTAGAAGCTTGGGAACCCCTCTCAATGAAAGTGCTTTACCACAGTCTGTGCCTGGGGCTACTTGAAGAGGAAACAAACCATAGCGACAAAACTGAGAACTCCTTTATTTTGTCAAGTTTCAAAGAGCTACTACAAACCATGTTGGATTTAGAGTTCCAAATTGATCTTTCTATATAGGAGAGAACAGAGGGAAACCTAAATATAAAAACTGCTACTGTAGACGAACGCTTCAACCTAGAAGAACAAAATTTGGTGAGCCAAGTGGGATTTGTGCACTGATCATTACCACCAAGTATCAACAAGATTGTTTGAAAAAATATTTGCTGGTATTTCGGAAACTCGTTATTTCTTAGAAGCTTGGGAACCCCTCTCAATGAAAGTGCTTTTCCACAGTCTGTGCCTAGGGCTACTTGAAGAGGAAACAAACCATAGAGACAATCTGAGAACTCCTCTATTTTGTCAAGTTTCAAAGAGCTACTACAAACCATGTTGGATTTAGAGTTCCAAATTCATCTATCTATATATGAGAGAACAGTGTGAAACCTAAATATAAAAACTGCTACTGTAGACGAACGCTTCAACCTAGAAGAACAAAATTTGGTGAACCTAGTGGGATTTGTATACTGATCATTAAAACCAAGTATCATCAAGATTGGGTGAAAAAATATTTGCTGGTATTTCGGAAACTCATTATTTCTTAGAAGATTGGGAACCCCTCTCAATGAAAGTGCTTTTCCACAGTCTGTGCCTAGGGCTACTTGAAGAGGAAACAAAACCATAGAGACAAATCTGAGAACTATTTATTTTGTCAAGTTTCAAAGAGCTACTACAAACCATGTTGGATTTAGTGTTCCAAATTAATCTATCTATATAGGAGAGAACAGAGAGAAACCTACATATAAAAACTGCTACTGTAGATGAACGCTTCAACCTAGAAGACCAAAATTTGGTGAGCCAAGTGGGATTTGTATACTGATCATTACCACCAAGTATCAACAAGATTGTGTGAAAAAATATTTGCTGGTATTTCGGAAACTCGTTATTTCTTAGAAGCTTGGCAACCCCTCTCAATGAAAGTCCTTTTCCACAGTCTGTGCCTAGGGCTACTTGAAGAGGAAACAAACCATAGACACAAATCTTAGAACTCCTTTATTTTGTCAAGTTTCAAAGAGCTACTACAAACCATGTTGGATTTAGAGTTCCAAATTCATCTATCTATATAGGAGAGACAGAGAGAAACCTAAATATAAAAACTGCTACTGTAGACGAACGCTTCAACCTAGAAGACCAAAATTTGGTGAGCCAAGTGGGATTTGTATACTGATCATTACCAGCAAGTATCAACAAGATTGTGTGAAAAAATATTTGCTGGTATTTCGGAAACTCGTTATTTCTTAGAAGCTTGGCAACCCATATCAATGAAAGTGCTCTCCACAGTCTGTGCTAGGGCTTCTTTAAGAGGAAACAAACCATAGAGACAAAACTGAGAACTCCTTTATTTTGTCAAGTTTCAAAGAGCTACTACAAACCATGTTGGATTTAGAGGTCCAAATTCATCTATCTATATAGGAGAGAACAGAGAGAAACCTAAATATAAAAACTGCTACTGTAGACGATCGCTTCAACCTAGAAGAACAAAATTTGGTGAGCCAAGTGGGATTTGTGTACTGATCATTACCACCAAGTATCAACAAGATTGTGTGAAAAAATATTTGCTGGTATTTCGGAAACTCGTTATTTCTTGGAAGCTTGGCAACCCCTTTCAATGAAAGTGCTTTTCCCGAGTCTCTGCCTAGGGCTACTTAAAGAGGAAACAAACCATAGAGACAAAACTGAGAATTCCTTTATTTTGTCAAGTTTCAAAGAGCTACTACAAACCATGTTGGATTTAGAGTTCCAAATTCATCTTTCTATATAGGAGAGAACAGAGGGAACCCTAAATATAAAAACTGCTAGTGTAGATGAACGCTTCAACCTAGAAGAACAAAATTTGGTGAGCCAAGTGGGATTTGTGTACTGATCATTAGCAACAAGTATCATCAAGATTGGGTGAAAAAATATTCGCTGGTATTTCGGAAACTCGTTATTTCTTAGAAGCTTGGCAACCCCTCTCAATGAAAGTGCTTTCCACAGTCTGTGCCTGGGGCTACTTGAAGAGGAAAAAACCATAGCGACAAAACTGAGAACTCCTTTATTTTGTCAAGTTTCAAAGAGCTACTACAAACCATGTTGGATTTAGAGTTCCAAATTCATCTTTCTATATAGGAGAGAACAGAGGGAACCCTAAATATAAAAACTGCTACTGTAGACGAACGCTTCAACCTAGAAGAACAAAATTTGGTGAGCCAAGTGGGATTTGTGTACTGATCATTAGCAACAAGTATCATCAAGATTGGGTGAAAAAATATTCGCTGGTATTTCGGAAACTCGTTATTTCTTAGAAGCTTGGCAACCCCTCTCAATGAAAGTGCTTTTCCACAGTCTGTGCCTAGGGCTACTTGAAGAGGAAACAAACCATAGAGACAAATCTGAGCACTCCTTTATTTTGTCAATTTTCAAAGAGCTACTACAAACCATGTTGGATTTAGAGTTCCAAATTCATCTATCTATATAGGAGAGAACAGAGGGATACCTAAATATAAAAACTGCTACTGTACACGAACGCATCAACCTAGAAGAACTAAATTTGGTGAGCCAAGTGGGATTTGTGTACTGATCATTACCACCAAGTATCAACAAGATTGTGTGAAAAAATATTTGCTGGTATTTCGGAAACGCGTTATTTCTTAGAAGCTTGGCAACCCATCTCAATGAAAGTACTTTCCACAGTCTGTGCCTAGGGCTACTTGAAGAGGAAACAATCCATAGAGACAAAACTGAGAACTCCTTTATTTTGTCAAGTTTCAAAGAGCTACTACAAACCATGTTGGATTTAGGGTTCCAAATTCATCTATCTATATATGAGAGAACAGAGTGAAATCTAAATATAAAAACTGCTACTGTAGACGAACGCTTCAACCTAGAAGAACAAAATTTGGTGAGCCAAGTAGGATTTGTATACTGATCATTACCACCAAGTATCATCAAGATTGGGTGAGAAAAATATTTGCTGGTATTTCGGAAACTCGTTATTTCTTTGAAGCTTGGGAACCCCTCTCAATGAAAGTGCTTTTCCACAGTCTGTGCCTAGGGCTACTTGAAGAGGAAACAAAACATAGAGACAAATCTGAGAACTATTTATTTTGTCAAGTTTCAAAGAGCTACTACAAACCATGTTGGATTTAGTGTTCCAAATTAATCTATCTATATAGGAGAGAACAGAGAGAAACCTAAATATAAAAACTGCTACTGTAGATGAACGCTTCAACCTAGAAGACCAAAATTTGGTGAGCCAAGTGGGATTTGTATACTGATCATTACCACCAAGTATCAACAAGATTGTGTGAAAAAATATTTGCTGGTATTTCGGAAACTCGTTATTTCTTAGAAGCTTGGCAACCCCTCTTAATGAAAGTGCTTTTCCACAGTCTGTGCCTAGGGCTTCTTGAAGAGGAAACAAACCATAGAGACAAATCTTAGAACTCCTTTATTTTGTCAAGTTTCAAAGAGCTACTACAAACCATGTTGGATTTAGAGTTCCAAATTCATCTATCTATATAGGAGAGAACAGAGAGAAACCTAAATATAAAAACTGCTACTGTAGACGAACGCTTCAACCTAGAAGAACAAAATTTGGTGAGCCAAGTGGGATTTGTGTACTGATCATTACCACCAAGGATCATCAAGATTGGGTGAAAAAATATTTGCTGGTATTTCGGAAACTCGTTATTTCTTAGAAGCTTGGGAACCCCTCTCAATGAAAGTGCTTTTCCACAGTCTGTGCCTAGGGCTACTTGATGAGGAAACAAACCATAGAGACAAATCTGAGAACTCCTTTATTTTGTCAAGTTTCAAAGAGCTACTGCAATCCATGTTGGATTTAGAGTTCCAAATTCATCTATCTATATAGGAGAGAACAGAGAGAAATCTAAATATAAAAACTGCTACTGTAGACGAACGCTTCAACCTAGAAGACCAAAATTTGGTGAGCCAAGTGGGATTTGTGTACTGATCATTACCACCAAGTATCATCAAGATTGGGTGAAAAAATATTTGCTGGTATTTCGGAAACTCGTTATTTCTTAGAAGCTTGGGTACCCCTCTCAATGAAAGTGCTTTTCCACAGTCTGTGCCTGGGGCTACTTGAAGAGGAAACAAACCATAGCGACAAAACTGAGAACTCCTTTATTTTGTCAAGTTTCAAAGAGCTACTACAAACCATGTTGGATTTAGAGTTCCAAATTCATCTTTCTATATAGGAGAGAACAGAGGGAAGCCTAAATATAAAAACTGCTACTGTAGACGAACGCTTCAACCTAGAGGAACAAAATTTGGTGAGCCAAGTGGGATTTGTGTACTGATCATTAGCAACAAGTATCATCAAGATTGGGTGAAAAAATATTCGCTGGTATTTCGGAAACTCGTTATTTCTTAGAAGCTTGGCAACCCCTCTCAATGAAAGTGCTTTTCCACAGTCTGTGCCTAGGGCTACTTGAAGAGGAAACAAACCATAGAGACAAATCTGAGCACTCCTTTATTTTGTCAATTTTCAAAGAGCTACTACAAACCATGTTGGATTTAGAGTTCCAAATTCATCTATCTATATAGGAGAGAACAGAGGGATACCTAAATATAAAAACTGCTACTGTACACGAACGCATCAACCTAGAAGAACTAAATTTGGTGAGCCAAGTGGGATTTGTGTACTGATCATTACCACCAAGTATCATCAAGATTGGGTGAAAAAATATTTGCTGGTATTTCGGAAACTCGTTATTTCTTAGAAGCTTGGGAACCCCTCTCAATGAAAGTGCTTTTCCACAGTCTGTGCCTGGGGCTACTTGAAGAGGAAACAAACCATAGCGACAAAACTGAGAACTCCTTTATTTTGTCAAGTTTCAAAGAGCTACTACAAACCATGTTGGATTTAGAGTTCCAAATTCATCTTTCTATATAGGAGAGAACAGAGGGAAACCTAAATATAAAAACTGCTACTGTAGACGAACGCTTCAACCTAGAAGAACAAAATTTGGTGAGCCAAGTGGGATTTGTGTACTGATCATTAGCAAAAAGTATCATCAAGATTGGGTGAAAAAATATTCGCTGGTATTTCGGAAACTCGTTATTTCTTAGAAGCTTGGCAACCCCTCTCAATGAAAGTGCTTTTCCACAGTCTGTGCCTAGGGCTACTTGAAGAGGAAACAAACCATAGAGACAAATCTGAGAACTCCTTTATTTTGTCAAGTTTCAAAGAGCTACTACAAACCATGTTGGATTTAGAGTTCCAAATTCATCTATCTATATAGGAGAGAACAGAGGGAAACTTGAATATAAAAACTTCTACTGTAGACGAACGCTTCAACCTAGAAGAACAAACTTTGGTAAGCCAAGTGGGATTTGTGTACTGATCATTACCACCAAGTATCATCAAGATTGGGTGAAAAAATATTTGCTGGTATTTCGGAAACTCGTTATATCTTAGAAGCTTGGGAACCCCTCTCAATGAAAGTGCTTTTCCACAGTCTGTGCCTGGGGCTACTTGAAGAGGAAACAAACCATAGCGACAAAACTGAGAACTCCTTTATTTTGTCAAGTTTCAAAGAGCTACTACAAACCATGTTGGATTTAGAGTTCCAAATTGATCTTTCTATATAGGAGAGAACAGAGGGAAACCTAAATATAAAAACTGCTACTGTAGACGAACGCTTCAACCTAGAAGAACAAAATTTGGTGAGCCAAGTGGGATTTGTGCACTGATCATTACCACCAAGTATCAACAAGATTGTTTGAAAAAATATTTGCTGGTATTTCGGAAACTCGTTATTTCTTAGAAGCTTGGGAACCCCTCTCAATGAAAGTGCTTTTCCACAGTCTGTGCCTAGGGCTACTTGAAGAGGAAACAAACCATAGAGACAATCTGAGAACTCCTCTATTTTGTCAAGTTTCAAAGAGCTACTACAAACCATGTTGGATTTAGAGTTCCAAATTCATCTATCTATATATGAGAGAACAGTGTGAAACCTAAATATAAAAACTGCTACTGTAGACGAACGCTTCAACCTAGAAGAACAAAATTTGGTGAACCTAGTGGGATTTGTATACTGATCATTAAAACCAAGTATCATCAAGATTGGGTGAAAAAATATCTGCTGGTATTTCGGAAACTCGTTATTTCTTAGAAGCTTGGGAACCCCTCTCAATGAAAGTGCTTTTCCACAGTCTGTGCCTAGGGCTACTTGAAGAGGAAACAAACCATAGAGACAAATCTGAGAACTATTTATTTTGTCAAGTTTCAAAGAGCTACTACAAACCATGTTGGATTTAGTGTTCCAAATTAATCTATCTATATAGGAGAGAACAGAGAGAAACCTAAATATATAAACTGCTACTGTAGATGAACGCTTCAACCTAGAAGACCAAAATTTGGTGAGCCAAGTGGGATTTGTATACTGATCATTACCACCAAGTATCAACAAGATTGTGTGAAAAAATATTTGCTGGTATTTCGGAAACTCGTTATTTCTTAGAAGCTTGGCAACCCCTCTCAATGAAAGTCCTTTTCCACAGTCTGTGCCTAGGGCTACTTGAAGAGGAAACAAACCATAGACACAAATCTTAGAACTCCTTTATTTTGTCAAGTTTCAAAGAGCTACTACAAACCATGTTGGATTTAGAGTTCCAAATTCATCTATCTATATATGAGAGAACAGAGTGAAATCTAAATATAAAAACTGCTACTGTAGACGAACGCTTCAACCTAGAAGAACAAAATTTGGTGAGCCAAGTGGGATTTGTGTACTGATCATGACCACCAAGTATCATCAAGATTGGGTGAAAAAATATTTGCTGGTATTTCGGAAACTCGTTATTTCTTAGAAGCTTGGGAACCCCTCTCAATGAAAGTGCTTTTCCACAGTCTGTGCCTAGGGCTACTTGAAGAGGAAACAAACCATAGAGACAAATCTGAGAACTCCTTTATTTTGTCAAGTTTCAAAGAGCTACTACAAACCATGTTGGATTTAGAGTTCCAAATTCATCTATCTATGTAGGAGAGAACAGAGGGAAACTTGAATATAAAAACTTCTACTGTAGACGAACGCTTCAACCTCGAAGAACAAAATTTGGTAAGCCAAGTGGGATTTGTGTACTGATCATTACCACCAAGTATCATCAAGATTGGGTGAAAAAATATTTGCTGGTATTTCGGAAACTCGTTATTTCTTAGAAGCTTGGGAACCCCTCTCAATGAAAGTGCTTTTCCACAGTCTGTGCCTGGGGCTACTTGAAGAGGAAACAAACCATAGCGACAAAACTGAGAACTCCTTTATTTTGTCAAGTTTCAAAGAGCTACTACAAACCATGTTGGATTTAGAGTTCCAAATTGATCTTTCTATATAGGAGAGAACAGAGTTAAACCTAAATATAAAAACTGCTACTGTAGACGAACGCTTCAACCTAGAAGAACAAAATTTGGTGAGCCAAGTGGGATTTGTGCACTGATCATTACCACCAAGTATCAACAAGATTGTTTGAAAAAATATTTGCTGGTATTTCGGAAACTCGTTATTTCTTAGAAGCTTGGGAACCCCTCTCAATGAAAGTGCTTTTCCACAGTCTGTGCCTAGGGCTACTTGAAGAGGAAACAAACCATAGAGACAATCTGAGAACTCCTCTATTTTGTCAAGTTTCAAAGAGCTACTACAAACCATGTTGGATTTAGAGTTCCAAATTCATCTATCTATATATGAGAGAACAGTGTGAAACCTAAATATAAAAACTGCTACTGTAGACGAACGCTTCAACCTAGAAGAACAAAATTTGGTGAACCTAGTGGGATTTGTATACTGATCATTAAAACCAAGTATCATCAAGATTGGTTGAAAAAATATCTGCTGGTATTTCGGAAACTCGTTATTTCTTAGAAGCTTGGGAACCCCTCTCAATGAAAGTGCTTTTCCACAGTCTGTGCCTAGGGCTACTTGAAGAGGAAACAAACCATAGAGACAAATCTGAGAACTATTTATTTTGTCAAGTTTCAAAGAGCTACTACAAACCATGTTGGATTTAGTGTTCCAAATTAATCTATCTATATAGGAGAGAACAGAGAGAAACCTAAATATAAAAACTGCTACTGTAGATGAACGCTTCAACCTAGAAGACCAAAATTTGGTGAGCCAAGTGGGATTTGTATACTGATCATTACCACCAAGTATCAACAAGATTGTGTGAAAAAATATTTGCTGGTATTTCGGAAACTCGTTATTTCTTAGAAGCTTGGCAACCCCTCTCAATGAAAGTCCTTTTCCACAGTCTGTGCCTAGGGCTACTTGAAGAGGAAACAAACCATAGACACAAATCTTAGAACTCCTTTATTTTGTCAAGTTTCAAAGAGCTACTACAAACCATGTTGGATTTAGAGTTCCAAATTCATCTATCTATATATGAGAGAACAGAGTGAAATCTAAATATAAAAACTGCTACTGTAGACGAACGCTTCAACCTAGAAGAACAAAATTTGGTGAGCCAAGTGGGATTTGTGTACTGATCATGACCACCAAGTATCATCAAGATTGGGTGAAAAAATATTTGCTGGTATTTCGGAAACTCGTTATTTCTTAGAAGCTTGGGAACCCCTCTCAATGAAAGTGCTTTTCCACAGTCTGTGCCTAGGGCTACTTGAAGAGGAAACAAACCATAGAGACAAATCTGAGAACTCCTTTATTTTGTCAAGTGTCAAAGAGGTACTACAAACCATGTTGGATTTAGAGTTTCAAATTAATCTATTTATATAGGGAGAACAGAGAGAAACCTAAATATAAAAACTGCTACTGTAGACGAACGCTTCAACCTAGAAGACCAAAATTTGGTGAGCCAAGTGGGATTTGTATACTGGTCATTACCACCAAGTATCAACAAGATTGTGTGAAAGAATATTTGGTGGTATTTCGGAAACTCGTTATTTCTTAGAAGCTTGGCAACCCATCTCAATGAAAGTGCTTTCCACAGTCTGTGCCTAGGGCTACTTTAAGAGGAAACAAACCATAGAGACAAAACTGAGAACTCCTTTGTTTGTCAAGTTTCAAAGAGCTACTACAAACCATGTTGGATTTAGAGTTGCAAATTCATCTATCTATATAGGAGAGAACAGAGGGAAACCTAAATATAAAAACTGCTACTGTAGAAGAACGCTTCAACCTAAGAACAAAATTTGGTGAGCCAAGTGGGATATGTGTACTGATCATTACCACCAAGTATCATCAAGATTGTGTGAAAAAATATTTGCTGGTATTTCGGAAACTCGTTATTTCATAGAAGCTTGGGGACCCCTCTCAATGAAAGTGCTTTTCCACAGTCTGTGCATGGGGCTACTGGAAGAGGAAACAAACCATAGCGACAAATCTGAGAACTCCTTTATTTTGTCAAGTTTCAAAGAGCTACTACAAACCATGTTGGATTTAGAGTTCCAAATTCATCTTTCTATATAGGAGAGAACAGAGGGAAACCTAAATATAAAAACTGCTACTGTAGACGAACGCTTCAACCTAGAAGAACAAAATTTGGTGAGCCAAGTGGGATTTGTGTACTGATCATTAGCAAAAAGTATCATCAAGATTGGGTGAAAAAAAATTCGCTGGTATTTCGGAAACTCGTTATTTCTTAGAAGCTTGGCAACACCTCTCAATGAAAGTGCTTTTCAACAGTCTGTGCCTAGGGCTACTTGAAGAGGAAACAAACCATAGAGACAAATCTGAGAACTCCTTTATTTTGTCAAGTTTCAAAGAGCTACTACAAACCATGTTGGATTTAGAGTTCCAAATTCATCTATCTATATAGGAGAGAACAGAGGGAAACTTGAATATAAAAACTTCTACTGTAGACGAACGCTTCAACCTAGAAGAACAAACTTTGGTAAGCCAAGTGGGATTTGTGTACTGATCATTACCACCAAGTATCATCAAGATTGGGTGAAAAAATATTTGCTGGTATTTCGGAAACTCGTTATTTCTTAGAAGCTTGGGAACCCCTCTCAATGAAAGTGCTTTACCACAGTCTGTGCCTGGGGCTACTTGAAGAGGAAACAAACCATAGCGACAAAACTGAGAACTCCTTTATTTTGTCAAGTTTCAAAGAGCTACTACAAACCATGTTGGATTTAGAGTTCCAAATTGATCTTTCTATATAGGAGAGAACAGAGGGAAACCTAAATATAAAAACTGCTACTGTAGACGAACGCTTCAACCTAGAAGAACAAAATTTGGTGAGCCAAGTGGGATTTGTGCACTGATCATTACCACCAAGTATCAACAAGATTGTTTGAAAAAATATTTGCTGGTATTTCGGAAACTCGTTATTTCTTAGAAGCTTGGGAACCCCTCTCAATGAAAGTGCTTTTCCACAGTCTGTGCCTAGGGCTACTTGAAGAGGAAACAAACCATAGAGACAATCTGAGAACTCCTCTATTTTGTCAAGTTTCAAAGAGCTACTACAAACCATGTTGGATTTAGAGTTCCAAATTCATCTATCTATATATGAGAGAACAGTGTGAAACCTAAATATAAAAACTGCTACTGTAGACGAACGCTTCAACCTAGAAGAACAAAATTTGGTGAACCTAGTGGGATTTGTATACTGATCATTAAAACCAAGTATCATCAAGATTGGGTGAAAAAATATTTGCTGGTATTTCGGAAACTCATTATTTCTTAGAAGATTGGGAACCCCTCTCAATGAAAGTGCTTTTCCACAGTCTGTGCCTAGGGCTACTTGAAGAGGAAACAAACCATAGAGACAAATCTGAGAACTATTTATTTTGTCAAGTTTCAAAGAGCTACTACAAACCATGTTGGATTTAGTGTTCCAAATTAATCTATCTATATAGGAGAGAACAGAGAGAAACCTACATATAAAAACTGCTACTGTAGATGAACGCTTCAACCTAGAAGACCAAAATTTGGTGAGCCAAGTGGGATTTGTATACTGATCATTACCACCAAGTATCAACAAGATTGTGTGAAAAAATATTTGCTGGTATTTCGGAAACTCGTTATTTCTTAGAAGCTTGGCAACCCCTCTCAATGAAAGTCCTTTTCCACAGTCTGTGCCTAGGGCTACTTGAAGAGGAAACAAACCATAGACACAAATCTTAGAACTCCTTTATTTTGTCAAGTTTCAAAGAGCTACTACAAACCATGTTGGATTTAGAGTTCCAAATTCATCTATCTATATAGGAGAGACAGAGAGAAACCTAAATATAAAAACTGCTACTGTAGACGAACGCTTCAACCTAGAAGACCAAAATTTGGTGAGCCAAGTGGGATTTGTATACTGATCATTACCAGCAAGTATCAACAAGATTGTGTGAAAAAATATTTGCTGGTATTTCGGAAACTCGTTATTTCTTAGAAGCTTGGCAACCCATATCAATGAAAGTGCTCTCCACAGTCTGTGCTAGGGCTTCTTTAAGAGGAAACAAACCATAGAGACAAAACTGAGAACTCCTTTATTTTGTCAAGTTTCAAAGAGCTACTACAAACCATGTTGGATTTAGAGGTCCAAATTCATCTATCTATATAGGAGAGAACAGAGAGAAACCTAAATATAAAAACTGCTACTGTAGACGATCGCTTCAACCTAGAAGAACAAAATTTGGTGAGCCAAGTGGGATTTGTGTACTGATCATTACCACCAAGTATCAACAAGATTGTGTGAAAAAATATTTGCTGGTATTTCGGAAACTCGTTATTTCTTGGAAGCTTGGCAACCCCTTTCAATGAAAGTGCTTTTCCCGAGTCTCTGCCTAGGGCTACTTAAAGAGGAAACAAACCATAGAGACAAAACTGAGAATTCCTTTATTTTGTCAAGTTTCAAAGAGCTACTACAAACCATGTTGGATTTAGAGTTCCAAATTCATCTTTCTATATAGGAGAGAACAGAGGGAACCCTAAATATAAAAACTGCTAGTGTAGATGAACGCTTCAACCTAGAAGAACAAAATTTGGTGAGCCAAGTGGGATTTGTGTACTGATCATTAGCAACAAGTATCATCAAGATTGGGTGAAAAAATATTCGCTGGTATTTCGGAAACTCGTTATTTCTTAGAAGCTTGGCAACCCCTCTCAATGAAAGTGCTTTCCACAGTCTGTGCCTGGGGCTACTTGAAGAGGAAAAAACCATAGCGACAAAACTGAGAACTCCTTTATTTTGTCAAGTTTCAAAGAGCTACTACAAACCATGTTGGATTTAGAGTTCCAAATTCATCTTTCTATATAGGAGAGAACAGAGGGAACCCTAAATATAAAAACTGCTACTGTAGACGAACGCTTCAACCTAGAAGAACAAAATTTGGTGAGCCAAGTGGGATTTGTGTACTGATCATTAGCAACAAGTATCATCAAGATTGGGTGAAAAAATATTCGCTGGTATTTCGGAAACTCGTTATTTCTTAGAAGCTTGGCAACCCCTCTCAATGAAAGTGCTTTTCCACAGTCTGTGCCTAGGGCTACTTGAAGAGGAAACAAACCATAGAGACAAATCTGAGCACTCCTTTATTTTGTCAATTTTCAAAGAGCTACTACAAACCATGTTGGATTTAGAGTTCCAAATTCATCTATCTATATAGGAGAGAACAGAGGGATACCTAAATATAAAAACTGCTACTGTACACGAACGCATCAACCTAGAAGAACTAAATTTGGTGAGCCAAGTGGGATTTGTGTACTGATCATTACCACCAAGTATCAACAAGATTGTGTGAAAAAATATTTGCTGGTATTTCGGAAACGCGTTATTTCTTAGAAGCTTGGCAACCCATCTCAATGAAAGTACTTTCCACAGTCTGTGCCTAGGGCTACTTGAAGAGGAAACAATCCATAGAGACAAAACTGAGAACTCCTTTATTTTGTCAAGTTTCAAAGAGCTACTACAAACCATGTTGGATTTAGGGTTCCAAATTCATCTATCTATATATGAGAGAACAGAGTGAAATCTAAATATAAAAACTGCTACTGTAGACGAACGCTTCAACCTAGAAGAACAAAATTTGGTGAGCCAAGTAGGATTTGTATACTGATCATTACCACCAAGTATCATCAAGATTGGGTGAGAAAATATTTGCTGGTATTTCGGAAACTCGTTATTTCTTTGAAGCTTGGGAACCCCTCTCAATGAAAGTGCTTTTCCACAGTCTGTGCCTAGGGCTACTTGAAGAGGAAACAAAACATAGAGACAAATCTGAGAACTATTTATTTTGTCAAGTTTCAAAGAGCTACTACAAACCATGTTGGATTTAGTGTTCCAAATTAATCTATCTATATAGGAGAGAACAGAGAGAAACCTAAATATAAAAACTGCTACTGTAGATGAACGCTTCAACCTAGAAGACCAAAATTTGGTGAGCCAAGTGGGATTTGTATACTGATCATTACCACCAAGTATCAACAAGATTGTGTGAAAAAATATTTGCTGGTATTTCGGAAACTCGTTATTTCTTAGAAGCTTGGCAACCCCTCTTAATGAAAGTGCTTTTCCACAGTCTGTGCCTAGGGCTTCTTGAAGAGGAAACAAACCATAGAGACAAATCTTAGAACTCCTTTATTTTGTCAAGTTTCAAAGAGCTACTACAAACCATGTTGGATTTAGAGTTCCAAATTCATCTATCTATATAGGAGAGAACAGAGAGAAACCTAAATATAAAAACTGCTACTGTAGACGAACGCTTCAACCTAGAAGAACAAAATTTGGTGAGCCAAGTGGGATTTGTGTACTGATCATTACCACCAAGGATCATCAAGATTGGGTGAAAAAATATTTGCTGGTATTTCGGAAACTCGTTATTTCTTAGAAGCTTGGGAACCCCTCTCAATGAAAGTGCTTTTCCACAGTCTGTGCCTAGGGCTACTTGATGAGGAAACAAACCATAGAGACAAATCTGAGAACTCCTTTATTTTGTCAAGTTTCAAAGAGCTACTGCAATCCATGTTGGATTTAGAGTTCCAAATTCATCTATCTATATAGGAGAGAACAGAGAGAAATCTAAATATAAAAACTGCTACTGTAGACGAACGCTTCAACCTAGAAGACCAAAATTTGGTGAGCCAAGTGGGATTTGTGTACTGATCATTACCACCAAGTATCATCAAGATTGGGTGAAAAAATATTTGCTGGTATTTCGGAAACTCGTTATTTCTTAGAAGCTTGGGTACCCCTCTCAATGAAAGTGCTTTTCCACAGTCTGTGCCTGGGGCTACTTGAAGAGGAAACAAACCATAGCGACAAAACTGAGAACTCCTTTATTTTGTCAAGTTTCAAAGAGCTACTACAAACCATGTTGGATTTAGAGTTCCAAATTCATCTTTCTATATAGGAGAGAACAGAGGGAAGCCTAAATATAAAAACTGCTACTGTAGACGAACGCTTCAACCTAGAGGAACAAAATTTGGTGAGCCAAGTGGGATTTGTGTACTGATCATTAGCAACAAGTATCATCAAGATTGGGTGAAAAAATATTCGCTGGTATTTCGGAAACTCGTTATTTCTTAGAAGCTTGGCAACCCCTCTCAATGAAAGTGCTTTTCCACAGTCTGTGCCTAGGGCTACTTGAAGAGGAAACAAACCATAGAGACAAATCTGAGCACTCCTTTATTTTGTCAATTTTCAAAGAGCTACTACAAACCATGTTGGATTTAGAGTTCCAAATTCATCTATCTATATAGGAGAGAACAGAGGGATACCTAAATATAAAAACTGCTACTGTACACGAACGCATCAACCTAGAAGAACTAAATTTGGTGAGCCAAGTGGGATTTGTGTACTGATCATTACCACCAAGTATCAACAAGATTGTGTGAAAAAATATTTGCTGGTATTTCGGAAACGCGTTATTTCTTAGAAGCTTGGCAACCCATCTCAATGAAAGTACTTTCCACAGTCTGTGCCTAGGGCTACTTGAAGAGGAAACAATCCATAGAGACAAAACTGAGAACTCCTTTATTTTGTCAAGTTTCAAAGAGCTACTACAAACCATGTTGGATTTAGGGTTCCAAATTCATCTATCTATATATGAGAGAACAGAGTGAAATCTAAATATAAAAACTGCTACTGTAGACGAACGCTTCAACCTAGAAGAACAAAATTTGGTGAGCCAAGTAGGATTTGTATACTGATCATTACCACCAAGTATCATCAAGATTGGGTGAGAAAATATTTGCTGGTATTTCGGAAACTCGTTATTTCTTTGAAGCTTGGGAACCCCTCTCAATGAAAGTGCTTTTCCACAGTCTGTGCCTAGGGCTACTTGAAGAGGAAACAAAACATAGAGACAAATCTGAGAACTATTTATTTTGTCAAGTTTCAAAGAGCTACTACAAACCATGTTGGATTTAGTGTTCCAAATTAATCTATCTATATAGGAGAGAACAGAGAGAAACCTAAATATAAAAACTGCTACTGTAGATGAACGCTTCAACCTAGAAGACCAAAATTTGGTGAGCCAAGTGGGATTTGTATACTGATCATTACCACCAAGTATCAACAAGATTGTGTGAAAAAATATTTGCTGGTATTTCGGAAACTCGTTATTTCTTAGAAGCTTGGCAACCCCTCTTAATGAAAGTGCTTTTCCACAGTCTGTGCCTAGGGCTTCTTGAAGAGGAAACAAACCATAGAGACAAATCTTAGAACTCCTTTATTTTGTCAAGTTTCAAAGAGCTACTACAAACCATGTTGGATTTAGAGTTCCAAATTCATCTATCTATATAGGAGAGAACAGAGAGAAACCTAAATATAAAAACTGCTACTGTAGACGAACGCTTCAACCTAGAAGAACAAAATTTGGTGAGCCAAGTGGGATTTGTGTACTGATCATTACCACCAAGGATCATCAAGATTGGGTGAAAAAATATTTGCTGGTATTTCGGAAACTCGTTATTTCTTAGAAGCTTGGGAACCCCTCTCAATGAAAGTGCTTTTCCACAGTCTGTGCCTAGGGCTACTTGATGAGGAAACAAACCATAGAGACAAATCTGAGAACTCCTTTATTTTGTCAAGTTTCAAAGAGCTACTGCAATCCATGTTGGATTTAGAGTTCCAAATTCATCTATCTATATAGGAGAGAACAGAGAGAAATCTAAATATAAAAACTGCTACTGTAGACGAACGCTTCAACCTAGAAGACCAAAATTTGGTGAGCCAAGTGGGATTTGTGTACTGATCATTACCACCAAGTATCATCAAGATTGGGTTAAAAAATATTTGCTGGTATTTCGGAAACTCGTTATTTCTTAGAAGCTTGGGTACCCCTCTCAATGAAAGTGCTTTTCCACAGTCTGTGCCTGGGGCTACTTGAAGAGGAAACAAACCATAGCGACAAAACTGAGAACTCCTTTATTTTGTCAAGTTTCAAAGAGCTACTACAAACCATGTTGGATTTAGAGTTCCAAATTCATCTTTCTATATAGGAGAGAACAGAGGGAAGCCTAAATATAAAAACTGCTACTGTAGACGAACGCTTCAACCTAGAGGAACAAAATTTGGTGAGCCAAGTGGGATTTGTGTACTGATCATTAGCAACAAGTATCATCAAGATTGGGTGAAAAAATATTCGCTGGTATTTCGGAAACTCGTTATTTCTTAGAAGCTTGGCAATCCCTCTCAATGAAAGTGCTTTTCCACAGTCTGTGCCTAGGGCTACTTGAAGAGGAAACAAACCATAGAGACAAATCTGAGAACTATTTATTTTGTCAAGTTTCAAAGAGCTACTACAAACCATGTTGGATTTAGTGTTCCAAATTAATCTATCTATATAGGAGAGAACAGAGAGAAACCTAAATATAAAAACTGCTACTGTAGATGAACGCTTCAACATAGAAGACCAAAATTTGGTGAGCCAAGTGGGATTTGTATACTGATCATTACCACCAAGTATCAACAAGATTGTGTGAAAAAATATTTGCTGGTATTTCGGAAGCTCGTTATTTCTTAGAAGCTTGGCAACCCCTCTTAATGAAAGTGCTTTTCCACAGTCTGTGCCTAGGGCTACTTTAAGAGGAAACAAACCATAGAGACAAAACTGAGAACTCCTTTATTTTTTCAAGTTTCAAAGAGCTACTACAAACCATGTTGGATTTGGAGTTCCAAATTCATCTATCTATATAGGAGAGAACAGAGGGAAACCTAAATATAAAAACTGCTACTGTAGAAGAACAATTCAACCTAGAAGAACAAAATTTTGTGAGCCAAGTGGGATTTGTGTACTGATCATTACCACCACGTATCATCAAGATTGGGTGAAAAAATATTTGTTGGTATTTCGGATACTCGTTATTTCTTAGAAGCTTGGCAACCCCTCTCAATGAAAGTGCTTTTCCACAGTCTGTGCCTAGGGCTACTTGAAGAGGGAACAAACCATAGAGACAAATCTGAGACCTCTTTTATTTTGTCAAGTTTCAAAGAGCTACTACAAACCATGTTGGATTTAGAGTTCCAAATTCATCTATCTATATAGGAGAGAACAGAGGGAAACCTAAATATAAGAACTGCTACTGTAGACGAACGCTTCAACCTAGAAGAACGAAATTTGGTGAGCCAAGTGGGATTTTTGTACTGATCATTACCACCAAGTATCATCAAGATTATGTGAAAAAATATTTGCTGGTATTTCGGAAACTCGTTATTTCTTAGAAGATTGGGAACCCCTCTCAATGAAAGTGCTTTTCCACAGTCTGTGCCTGGGGCTACTTGAATAGGAAACAAACCATAGCGACAAAACTGAGAACTCCTTTATTTTGTCAAGTTTCAAAGAGCTACTATAAACCATGTTGGATTTAGAGTTCCAAATTCATCTATCTATATATGAGAGAACAGAGTGAAACCTAAATATAAAAACTGCTACTGTAGACGAACGCTTCACCTAGAAGAACAAAATTTGGTGAGCCAAGTGGGATTTGTGTACTGATCATTAGCAAAAAGTATCATCAAGATTGGGTGAAAAAATATTCGCTGGTATTTCGGAAACTCGTTATTTCTTAGAAGCTTGGCAACCCCTCTCAATGAAAGTGCTTTTCCACAGTCTGTGCCTGGGGCTACTTGAAGAGGAAACAAACCATAGCGACAAAACTGAGAACTCCTTTATTTTGTCAAGTTTCAAAGAGCTACTACAAACCATGTTGGATTTAGAGTTCCAAATTCATCTTTCTATATAGGAGAGAACAGAGGGAAACCTAAATATAAAAACTGCTACTGTAGACGAACGCTTCAACCTAGAAGAACAAAATTTGGTGAGCCAAGTGGGATTTGTGTACTGATCATTAGCAAAAAGTATCATCAAGATTGGGTGAAAAAATATTCGCTGGTATTTCGGAAACTCGTTATTTCTTAGAAGCTTGGCAACCCCTCTCAATGAAAGTGCTTTTCCACAGTCTGTGCCTAGGGCTTCTTGAAGAGGGAACAAACCATAGAGACAAATCTGAGACCTCTTTTATTTTGTCAAGTTTCAAAGAGCTACTACAAACCATGTTGGATTTAGAGTTCCAAATTCATCTATCTATATAGGAGAGAACAGAGGGAAACCTAAATATAAGAACTGCTACTGTAGACGAACGCTTCAACCTAGAAGAACGAAATTTGGTGAGCCAAGTGGGATTTTTGTACTGATCATTACCACCAAGTATCATCAAGATTATGTGAAAAAATATTTGCTGGTATTTCGGAAACTCGTTATTTCTTAGAAGATTGGGAACCCCTCTCAATGAAAGTGCTTTTCCACAGTCTGTGCCTGGGGCTACTTGAATAGGAAACAAACCATAGCGACAAAACTGAGAACTCCTTTATTTTGTCAAGTTTCAAAGAGCTACTATAAACCATGTTGGATTTAGAGTTCCAAATTCATCTATCTATATATGAGAGAACAGAGTGAAACCTAAATATAAAAACTGCTACTGTAGACGAACGCTTCAACCTAGAAGAACAAAATTTGGTGAGCCAAGTGGGATTTGTGTACTGATCATTAGCAAAAAGTATCATCAAGATTGGGTGAAAAAATATTCGCTGGTATTTCGGAAACTCGTTATTTCTTAGAAGCTTGGCAACCCCTCTCAATGAAAGTGCTTTTCCACAGTCTGTGCCTGGGGCTACTTGAAGAGGAAACAAACCATAGCGACAAAACTGAGAACTCCTTTATTTTGTCAAGTTTCAAAGAGCTACTACAAACCATGTTGGATTTAGAGTTCCAAATTCATCTTTCTATATAGGAGAGAACAGAGGGAAACCTAAATATAAAAACTGCTACTGTAGACGAACGCTTCAACCTAGAAGAACAAAATTTGGTGAGCCAAGTGGGATTTGTGTACTGATCATTAGCAAAAAGTATCATCAAGATTGGGTGAAAAAATATTCGCTGGTATTTCGGAAACTCGTTATTTCTTAGAAGCTTGGCAACCCCTCTCAATGAAAGTGCTTTTCCACAGTCTGTGCCTAGGGCTACTTGAAGAGGAAACAAACCATAGAGACAAATCTGAGAACTCCTTTATTTTGTCAAGTTTCAAAGAGCTACTACAAACCATGTTGGATTTAGAGTTCCAAATTCATCTATCTGTATAGGAGAGAACAGAGGGAAACTTGAATATAAAAACTTCTACTGTAGACGAACGCTTCAACCTAGAAGAACAAAATTTGGTAAGCCAAGTGGGATTTGTGTACTGATCATTACCACCAAGTATCATCAAGATTGGGTGAAAATAAATTTGCTGGTATTTCGGAAACTCGTTATTTCTTAGAAGCTTGGGAACCCCTCTCAATGAAAGTGCTTTTCCACAGTCTGTGCCTGGGGCTACTTGAAGAGAAAACAAACCATAGCGACAAAACTGAGAACTCCTTTATTTTGTCAAGTTTCAAAGAGCTACTACAAACCATGTTGGATTTAGAGTTCCAAATTGATCTTTCTATATAGGAGAGAACAGAGGGAAACCTAAATATAAAAACTGCTACTGTAGACGAACGCTTCAACCTAGAAGAACAAAATTTGGTGAGCCAAGTGGGATTTGTGCACTGATCATTACCACCAAGTATCAACAAGATTGTTTGAAAAAATATTTGCTGGTATTTCGGAAACTCGTTATTTCTTAGAAGCTTGGGAACCCCTCTCAATGAAAGTGCTTTTCCACAGTCTGTGCCTAGGGCTACTTGAAGAGGAAACAAACCATAGAGACAATCTTAGAACTCCTCTATTTTGTCAAGTTTCAAAGAGCTACTACAAACCATGTTGGATTTAGAGTTCCAAATTCATCTATCTATATATGAGAGAACAGTGTGAAACCTAAATATAAAAACTGCTACTGTAGACGAACGCTTCAACCTAGAAGAACAAAATTTGGTGAGCCTAGTGGGATTTGTATACTGATCATTAAAACCAAGTATCATCAAGATTGGGTGAAAAAATATTTGCTGGTGTTTCGGAAACTCGTTATTTCTTAGAAGCTTGGGAACCCCTCTCAATGAAAGTGCTTTTCCACAGTCTGTGCCTAGGGCTACTTGAAGAGGAAACAAACCATAGAGACAAATCTGAGAACTATTTATTTTGTCAAGTTTCAAAGAGCTACTACAAACCATGTTGGATTTAGTGTTCCAAATTAATCTATCTATATAGGAGAGAACAGAGAGAAACCTAAATATAAAAACTGCTACTGTAGATGAACGCTTCAACCTAGAAGACCAAAATTTGGTGAGCCAAGTGGGATTTGTATACTGATCATTACCACCACGTATCAACAAGATTGTGTGAAAAAATATTTGCTGGTATTTTGGAAACTCGTTATTTCTTAGAAGCTTGGCAACCCCTCTTAATGAAAGTGCTTTTCCACAGTCTGTGCCTAGGGCTACTTGAAGAGGAAACAAACCATAGAGACAAATCTTAGAACTCCTTTATTTTGTCAAGTTTCAAAGAGCTACTACAAACCATGTTGGATTTAGTGTTCCAAATTAATCTATCTATATAGGAGAGAACAGAGAGAAACCTAAATATAAAAACTGCTACTGTAGATGAACGCTTCAACATAAAAGACCAAAATTTGGTGAGCCAAGTGGGATTTGTATACTGATCATTACCACCAAGTATCAACAAGATTGTGTGAAAAAATATTTGCTGGTATTTCGGAAACTCGTTATTTCTTAGAAGCTTGTCAACCCCTCTTAATGAAAGTGCTTTTCCACAGTCTGTGACTAGGGCTACTTTAAGAGGAAACAAACCATAGAGACAAAACTGAGAACTCCTTTATTTTTTCAAGTTTCAAAGAGCTACTACAAACCATGTTGGATTTGGAGTTCCAAATTCATCTATCTATAGGAGAGAACAGAGGGAAACCTAAATATAAAAACTGCTACTGTAGAAGAACAATTCAACCTAGAAGAACAAAATTTGTTGAGCCAAGTGGGATTTGTGTACTGATCATTACCACCACGTATCATCAAGATTGGGTGAAAAAATATTTGTTGGTATTTCGGATACTCGTTATTTCTTAGAAGCTTGGCAACCCCTCTCAATGAAAGTGCTTTTCCACAGTCTGTGCCTAGGGCTACTTGAAGAGGGAACAAACCATAGAGACAAATCTGAGACCTCTTTTATTTTGTCAAGTTTCAAAGAGCTACTACAAACCATGTTGGATTTAGAGTTCCAAATTCATCTATCTATATAGGAGAGAACAGAGAGAAACCTAAATATAAAAACTGCTACTGTAGACGAACGCTTCAACCTAGAAGAACGAAATTTGGTGAGCCAAGTGGGATTTTTGTACTGATCATTACCACCAAGTATCATCAAGATTATGTGAAAAAATATTTGCTGGTATTTCGGAAACTCGTTATTTCTTAGAAGATT
Source organism: Callospermophilus lateralis (assembly GCF_048772815.1). Classification (NCBI taxonomy): domain Eukaryota; kingdom Metazoa; phylum Chordata; class Mammalia; order Rodentia; family Sciuridae; genus Callospermophilus; species Callospermophilus lateralis. Next base: position 15,061 of record NW_027517869.1, on the reverse strand, counting down.
GGGAACCCCTCTCAATGAAAGTGCTTTTCCACAGTCTGTGCCTGGGGCTACTTGAATAGGAAACAAACCATAGCGACAAAACTGAGAACTCTTTTTTTTTGTCAAGTTTCAAAGAGCTACTATAAACCATGTTGGATTTAGAGTTCCAAATTCATCTATCTATATATGAGAGAACAGAGTGAAACCTAAATATAAAAACTGCTACTGTAGACGAACGCTTCAACCTAGAAGAACAAAATTTGGTGAGCCAAGTGGGATTTGTGTACTGATCATTAGCAAAAAGTATCATCAAGATTGGGTGAAAAAATATTCGCTGGTATTTCGGAAACTCGTTATTTCTTAGAAGCTTGGCAACCCCTCTCAATGAAAGTGCTTTTCCACAGTCTGTGCCTAGGGCTACTTGAAGAGGAAACAAACCATAGAGACAAAACTGAGAACTCCTTTATATTGTCAAGTTTCAAAGAGCTACTAAAAACCATGTTGGATTTAGAGTTCCAAATTCATCTATCTATATAGGAGAGAACAGAGTGAAACCTAAATATAAAAAATGCTACTGTAGACGAACGCTTCAACCTAGAAGAACAAAATTTGGTGAGCCAAGTGGGATTTGTGTACTGATCATTAGCAAAAAGTATCATCAAGATTGGGTGAAAAAATATTCGCTGGTATTTCGGAAACTCGTTATTTCTTAGAAGCTTGGGAACCCCTCTCAATGAAAGTGCTTTTCCACAGTCTGTGCCTGGGGCTACTTGAAGAGGAAACAAACCATAGCGACAAAACTGAGAACTCCTTTATTTTGTCAAGTTTCAAAGAGCTACTACAAACCATGTTGGATTTAGAGTTCCAAATTCATCTTTCTATATAGGAGAGAACAGAGGGAAACCTAAATATAAAAACTGCTACTGTAGACGAACGCTTCAACCTAGAAGAACAAAATTTGGTGAGCCAAGTGGGATTTGTGTACTGATCATTAGCAAAAAGTATCATCAAGATTGGGTGAAAAAATATTCGCTGGTATTTCGGAAACTCGTTATTTCTTAGAAGCTTGGCAACCCCTCTCAATGAAAGTGCTTTTCCACAGTCTGTGCCTAGGGCTACTTGAAGAGGAAACAAACCATAGAGACAAATCTGAGAACTCCTTTATTTTGTCAAGTTTCAAAGAGCTACTACAAACCATGTTGGATTTAGAGTTCCAAATTGATCTTTCTATATAGGAGAGAACAGAGGGAAACCTAAATATAAAAACTGCTACTGTAGACGAACGCTTCAACCTAGAAGAACAAAATTTGGTGAGCCAAGTGGGATTTGTGTACTGATCATTATCAAAAAGTATCATCAAGATTGGGTGAAAAAATATTCGCTGGTATTTCGGAAACTCGTTATTTCTTAGAAGCTTGGCAACCCCTCTCAATGAAAGTGCTTTTCCACAGTCTGTGCCTAGGGCTACTTGAAGAGGAAACAAACCATAGAGACAAAACTGAGAACTCCTTTATATTGTCAAGTTTCAAAGAGCTACTAAAAACCATGTTGGATTTAGAGTTCCAAATTCATCTATCTATATAGGAGAGAACAGAGTGAAACCTAAATATAAAAACTGCTACTGTAGACGAACGCTTCAACCTAGAAGAACAAAATTTGGTGAGCCAAGTGGGATTTGTGTACTGATCATTAGCAAAAAGTATCATCAAGATTGGGTGAAAAAATATTCGCTGGTATTTCGGAAACTCGTTATTTCTTAGAAGCTTGGCAACCCCTCTCAATGAAAGTGCTTTTCCACAGTCTGTGCCTAGGGCTACTTGAAGAGGAAACAAACCATAGAGACAAATCTGAGAACTCCTTTATTTTGTCAAGTTTCAAAGAGCTACTACAAACCATGTTGGATTTAGAGTTCCAAATTCATCTATCTGTATAGGAGAGAACAGAGGGAAACTTGAATATAAAAACTTCTACTGTAGACGAACGCTTCAACCTAGAAGAACAAAATTTGGTAAGCCAAGTGGGATTTGTGTACTGATCATTACCACCAAGTATCATCAAGATTGGGTGAAAATAAATTTGCTGGTATTTCGGAAACTCGTTATTTCTTAGAAGCTTGGGAACCCCTCTCAATGAAAGTGCTTTTCCACAGTCTGTGCCTGGGGCTACTTGAAGAGAAAACAAACCATAGCGACAAAACTGAGAACTCCTTTATTTTGTCAAGTTTCAAAGAGCTACTACAAACCATGTTGGATTTAGAGTTCCAAATTGATCTTTCTATATAGGAGAGAACAGAGGGAAACCTAAATATAAAAACTGCTACTGTAGACGAACGCTTCAACCTAGAAGAACAAAATTTGGTGAGCCAAGTGGGATTTGTGCACTGATCATTACCACCAAGTATCAACAAGATTGTTTGAAAAAATATTTGCTGGTATTTCGGAAACTCGTTATTTCTTAGAAGCTTGGGAACTCCTCTCAATGAAAGTGCTTTTCCACAGTCTGTGCCTAGGGCTACTTGAAGAGGAAACAAACCATAGAGACAATCTTAGAACTCCTCTATTTTGTCAAGTTTCAAAGAGCTACTACAAACCATGTTGGATTTAGAGTTCCAAATTCATCTATCTATATATGAGAGAACAGTGTGAAACCTAAATATAAAAACTGCTACTGTAGACGAACGCTTCAACCTAGAAGAACAAAATTTGGTGAGCCTAGTGGGATTTGTATACTGATCATTAAAACCAAGTATCATCAAGATTGGGTGAAAAAATATTTGCTGGTGTTTCGGAAACTCGTTATTTCTTAGAAGCTTGGGAACCCCTCTCAATGAAAGTGCTTTTCCACAGTCTGTGCCTAGGGCTACTTGAAGAGGAAACAAACCATAGAGACAAATCTGAGAACTATTTATTTTGTCAAGTTTCAAAGAGCTACTACAAACCATGTTGGATTTAGTGTTCCAAATTAATCTATCTATATAGGAGAGAACAGAGAGAAACCTAAATATAAAAACTGCTACTGTAGATGAACGCTTCAACCTAGAAGACCAAAATTTGGTGAGCCAAGTGGGATTTGTATACTGATCATTACCACCACGTATCAACAAGATTGTGTGAAAAAATATTTGCTGGTATTTTGGAAACTCGTTATTTCTTAGAAGCTTGGCAACCCCTCTTAATGAAAGTGCTTTTCCACAGTCTGTGCCTAGGGCTACTTGAAGAGGAAACAAACCATAGAGACAAATCTTAGAACTCCTTTATTTTGTCAAGTTTCAAAGAGCTACTACAAACCATGTTGGATTTAGTGTTCCAAATTAATCTATCTATATAGGAGAGAACAGAGAGAAACCTAAATATAAAAACTGCTACTGTAGATGAACGCTTCAACATAGAAGACCAAAATTTGGTGAGCCAAGTGGGATTTGTATACTGATCATTACCACCAAGTATCAACAAGATTGTGTGAAAAAATATTTGCTGGTATTTCGGAAACTCGTTATTTCTTAGAAGCCTGTCAACCCCTCTTAATGAAAGTGCTTTTCCACAGTCTGTGACTAGGGCTACTTTAAGAGGAAACAAACCATAGAGACAAAACTGAGAACTCCTTTATTTTTTCAAGTTTCAAAGAGCTACTACAAACCATGTTGGATTTGGAGTTCCAAATTCATCTATCTATAGGAGAGAACAGAGGGAAACCTAAATATAAAAACTGCTACTGTAGAAGAACAATTCAACCTAGAAGAACAAAATTTGGTGAGCCAAGTGGGATTTGTGTACTGATCATTACCACCACGTATCATCAAGATTGGGTGAAAAAATATTTGTTGGTATTTCGGATACTCGTTATTTCTTAGAAGCTTGGCAACCCCTCTCAATGAAAGTGCTTTTCCACAGTCTGTGCCTAGGGCTACTTGAAGAGGGAACAAACCATAGAGACAAATCTGAGACCTCTTTTATTTTGTCAAGTTTCAAAGAGCTACTACAAACCATGTTGGATTTAGAGTTCCAAATTCATCTATCTATATAGGAGAGAACAGAGAGAAACCTAAATATAAAAACTGCTACTGTAGACGAACGCTTCAACCTAGAAGAACGAAATTTGGTGAGCCAAGTGGGATTTTTGTACTGATCATTACCACCAAGTATCATCAAGATTATGTGAAAAAATATTTGCTGGTATTTCGGAAACTCGTTATTTCTTAGAAGATTGGGAACCCCTCTCAATGAAAGTGCTTTTCCACAGTCTGTGCCTGGGGCTACTTGAATAGGAAACAAACCATAGCGACAAAACTGAGAACTCCTTTTTTTTTGTCAAGTTTCAAAGAGCTACTATAAACCATGTTGGATTTAGAGTTCCAAATTCATCTATCTATATATGAGAGAACAGAGTGAAACCTAAATATAAAAACTGCTACTGTAGACGAACGCTTCAACCTAGAAGAACAAAATTTGGTGAGCCAAGTGGGATTTGTGTACTGATCATTAGCAAAAAGTATCATCAAGATTGGGTGAAAAAATATTCGCTGGTATTTCGGAAACTCGTTATTTCTTAGAAGCTTGGCAACCCCTCTCAATGAAAGTGCTTTTCCACAGTCTGTGCCTAGGGCTACTTGAAGAGGAAACAAACCATAGAGACAAAACTGAGAACTCCTTTATATTGTCAAGTTTCAAAGAGCTACTAAAAACCATGTTGGATTTAGAGTTCCAAATTCATCTATCTATATAGGAGAGAACAGAGTGAAACCTAAATATAAAAAATGCTACTGTAGACGAACGCTTCAACCTAGAAGAACAAAATTTGGTGAGCCAAGTGGGATTTGTGTACTGATCATTAGCAAAAAGTATCATCAAGATTGGGTGAAAAAATATTCGCTGGTATTTCGGAAACTCGTTATTTCTTAGAAGCTTGGCAACCCCTCTCAATGAAAGTGCTTTTCCACAGTCTGTGCCTAGGGCTACTTGAAGAGGAAACAAACCATAGAGACAAAACTGAGAACTCCTTTATATTGTCAAGTTTCAAAGAGCTACTAAAAACCATGTTGGATTTAGAGTTCCAAATTCATCTATCTATATAGGAGAGAACAGAGTGAAACCTAAATATAAAAACTGCTACTGTAGACGAACGCTTCAACCTAGAAGAACAAAATTTGGTGAGCCAAGTGGGATTTGTGTACTGATCATTAGCAAAAAGTATCATCAAGATTGGGTGAAAAAATATTCGCTGGTATTTCGGAAACTCGTTATTTCTTAGAAGCTTGGGAACCCCTCTCAATGAAAGTGCTTTTCCACAGTCTGTGCCTGGGGCTACTTGAAGAGGAAACAAACCATAGCGACAAAACTGAGAACTCCTTTATTTTGTCAAGTTTCAAAGAGCTACTACAAACCATGTTGGATTTAGAGTTCCAAATTCATCTTTCTATATAGGAGAGAACAGAGGGAAACCTAAATATAAAAACTGCTACTGTAGACGAACGCTTCAACCTAGAAGAACAAAATTTGGTGAGCCAAGTGGGATTTGTGTACTGATCATTATCAAAAAGTATCATCAAGATTGGGTGAAAAAATATTTGCTGGTATTTCGGAAACTCGTTATTTCTTAGAAGCTTGGCAACCCCTCTCAATGAAAGTGCTTTTCCACAGTCTGTGCCTAGGGCTACTTGAAGAGGAAACAAACCATAGAGACAAATCTGAGAACTCCTTTATTTTGTCAAGTTTCAAAGAGCTACTACAAACCATGTTGGATTTAGAGTTCCAAATTCATCTATCTATATAGGAGAGAACAGAGGGAAACTTGAATATAAAAACTTCTACTGTAGACGAACGCTTCAACCTAGAAGAACAAAATTTGGTAAGCCAAGTGGGATTTTTGTACTGATCATTACCACCAAGTATCATCAAGATTGGGTGAAAAAATATTTGCTGGTATTTCGGAAACTCGTTATTTCTTAGAAGCTTGGGAACCCCTCTCAATGAAAGTGCTTTTCCACAGTCTGTGCCTGGGGCTACTTGAAGAGGAAACAAACCATAGCGACAAAACTGAGAACTCCTTTATTTTGTCAAGTTTCAAAGAGCTACTACAAACCATGTTGGATTTAGAGTTCCAAATTGATCTTTCTATATAAGAGAGAACAGAGGGAAACCTAAATATAAAAACTGCTACTGTAGACGAACGCTTCAACCTAGAAGAACAAAATTTGGTGAGCCAAGTGGGATTTGTGCACTGATCATTACCACCAAGTATCAACAAGATGGTTTGAAAAAATATTTGCTGGTATTTCGGAAACTCGTTATTTCTTAGAAGCTTGGGAACCCCTCTCAATGAAAGTGCTTTTCCACAGTCTGTGCCTAGGGCTACTTGAAGAGGAAACAAACCATAGAGACAATCTGAGAACTCCTCTATTTTGTCAAGTTTCAAAGAGCTACTACAAACCATGTTGGATTTAGAGTTCCAAATTCATCTATCTATATATGAGAGAACAGTGTGAAACCTAAATATAAAAACTGCTACTGTAGACGAACGCTTCAACCTAAAAGAACAAAATTTGGTGAGCCTAGTGGGATTTGTATACTGATCATTAAAACCAAGTATCATCAAGATTGGGTGAAAAAATATTTGCTGGTATTTCGGAAACTCGTTATTTCTTAGAAGCTTGGCAACCCCTCTTAATGAAAGTGCTTTTCCACAGTCTGTGCCTAGGGCTACTTGAAGAGGAAACAAACCATAGAGACAAATCTTAGAACTCCTTTATTTTGTCAAGTTTCAAAGAGCTACTACAAACCATGTTGGATTTAGAGTTCCAAATTCATCTATCTATATAGGAGAGACAGAGAGAAACCTAAATATAAAAACTGCTACTGTAGACGAACGCTTCAACCTAGAAGACCAAAATTTGGTGAGCCAAGTGGGATTTGTATACTGATCATTACCAGCAAGTATCAACAAGATTGTGTGAAAAAATATTTCCTGGTATTTCGGAAACTCGTTATTTCTTAGAAGCTTGGCAACCCATATCAATGAAAGTGCTCTCCACAGTCTGTGCTAGGGCTTCTTTAAGAGGAAACAAACCATAGAGACAAAACTGAGAACTCCTTTATTTTGTCAAGTTTCAAAGAGCTACTACAAACCATGTTGGATTTAGAGTTCCAAATTCATCTATCTATATAGGAGAGAACAGAGAGAAACCTAAATATAAAAACTGCTACTGTAGAAGAACGCTTCAATCTAGAAGAACAAAATTTGGTGAGCCAAGTGGGATTTGTGTACTGATCATTACCACCAAGTATCATCAAGATTGGGTGAAAAAATATTTGCTGGTATTTCGGAAACTCGTTATTTCTTAGAAGCTTGGGAACCTCTCTCAATGAAAGTGCTTTTCTACAGTCTGTGCCTAGGGCTACTTGAAGAGGAAACAAACCATAGAGACAAATCTGAGACCTCCTTTATTTTGTCAAGTTTCAAAGAGCTACTACAAACCATGTTGGATTTAGAGTTCCAAATTCATCTATCTATATAGGAGGGAACAGAGAGAAACCTACATATAAAAACTGCTATTGTAGACGAACGCTTCGACCTAGAAGAACAAAATTTGGTGCGCCAAGTGGGATTTGTGTACTGATCATTACCACCAAGTATCAACAAGATTGTGTGAAAAAATATTTGCTGGTATTTCGGAAACTCGTTATTTCTTGGAAGCTTGGCAACCCCTTTCAATGAAAGTGCTTTTCCCGAGTCTCTGCCTAGGGCTACGTAAAGAGGAAACAAACCATAGAGACAAAACTGAGAATTCCTTTATTTTGTCAAGTTTCAAAGAGCTACTACAAACCATGTTGGATTTAGAGTTCCAAATTCATCTATGTATATATGAGAGAACAGAGTGAAACCTAAATATAAAAACTGCTACTGTAGACGAACGCTTCAACCTAGAAGAACAAAATTTGGTGACCCAAGTGGGATTTGTGTACTGATCATTAGCAACAAGTATCATCAAGATTGGGTGAAAAAATATTTGCTGGTATTTCGGAAACTCGTTATTTCTTAGAAGCTTGGCAACCCCTCTCAATGAAAGTGCTTTTCCACAGTCTGTGCCTAGGGCTACTTGAAGAGGAAACAAACCATAGAGACAAATCTGAGAACTCCTTTATTTTGTCAAGTTTCAAAGAGCTACTACAATCCATGTTGGATTTAGAGTTCCAAATTCATCTATCTATATAGGAGAGAACAGAGGGAAACCTAAATATAAAAACTGCTACTATACACGAACGCATCAACCTAGAAGAACTAAATTTGGTGAGCCAAGTGGGATTTGTGTACTGATCATTACCACCAAGTATCAACAAGATTGTGTGAAAAAATATTTGCTGGTATTTCGGAAACGCGTTATTTCTTAGAAGCTTGGCAACCCATCTCAATGAAAGTACTTTCCACAGTCTGTGCCTAGGGCTACTTGAAGAGGAAACAATCCATAGAGACAAAACTGAGAACTCCTTTATTTTTTCAAGTTTCAAAGAGCTACTACAAACCATGTTGGATTTAGGGTTCCAAATTCATCTATCTATATATGAGAGAACAGAGTGAAATCTAAATATAAAAACTGCTACTGTAGACGAACGCTTCAACCTAGAAGAACAAAATTTGGTGAGCCAAGTGGGATTTGTATACTGATCATTACCACCAAGTATCATCAAGATTGGGTGAGAAAATATTTGCTGGTATTTCGGAAACTCGTTATTTCTTAGAAGCTTGGGAACCCCTCTCAATGAAAGTGCTTTTCCACAGTCTGTGCCTAGGGCTACTTGAAGAGGAAACAAACCATAGAGACAAATCTGAGAACTATTTATTTTGTCAAGTTTCAAAGAGCTACTACAAACCATGTTGGATTTAGTGTTCCAAATTAATCTATCTATATAGGAGAGAACAGAGAGAAACCTAAATATAAAAACTGCTACTGTAGATGAACGCTTCAACCTAGAAGACCAAAATTTGGTGAGCCAAGTGGGATTTGTATACTGATCATTACCACCAAGTATCAACAAGATTTTGTGAAAAAATATTTGCTGGTATTTCGGAAACTCGTTATTTCTTAGAAGCGGGCAACCCCTCTTAATGAAAGTGCTTTTCCACAGTCTGTGCCTAGGGCTTCTTGAAGAGGAAACAAACCATAGAGACAAATCTTAGAACTCCTTTATTTTGTCAAGTTTCAAAGAGCTACTACAAACCATGTTGGATTTAGAGTTCCAAATTCATCTTTCTATATAGGAGAGAACAGAGAGAAACCTAAATATAAAAACTGCTACTGTAGACGAACGCTTCAACCTAGAAGAACAAAATTTGGTGAGCCAAGTGGGATTTGTGTACTGATCATTAGCAAAAAGTATCATCAAGATTGGGTGAAAAAATATTCGCTGGTATTTCGGAAACTCGTTATTTCTTAGAAGCTTGGCAACCCCTCTCAATGAAAGTGCTTTCCACAGTCTGTGCCTAGGGCTACTTGAAGAGGAAACAAACCATAGAGACAAAACTGAGAACTCCTTTATATTGTCAAGTTTCAAAGAGCTACTAAAAACCATGTTGGATTTAGAGTTCCAAATTCATCTATCTATATAGGAGAGAACAGAGTGAAACCTAAATATAAAAACTGCTACTGTAGACGAACGCTTCAACCTAGAAGAACAAAATTTGGTGAGCCAAGTGGGATTTGTGTACTGATCATTAGCAAAAAGTATCATCAAGATTGGGTGAAAAAATATTCGCTGGTATTTCGGAAACTCGTTATTTCTTAGAAGCTTGGGAACCCCTCTCAATGAAAGTGCTTTTCCACAGTCTGTGCCTGGGGCTACTTGAAGAGGAAACAAACCATAGCGACAAAACTGAGAACTCCTTTATTTTGTCAAGTTTCAAAGAGCTACTACAAACCATGTTGGATTTAGAGTTCCAAATTCATCTTTCTATATAGGAGAGAACAGAGGGAAACCTAAATATAAAAACTGCTACTGTAGACGAACGCTTCAACCTAGAAGAACAAAATTTGGTGAGCCAAGTGGGATTTGTGTACTGATCATTATCAAAAAGTATCATCAAGATTGGGTGAAAAAATATTTGCTGGTATTTCGGAAACTCGTTATTTCTTAGAAGCTTGGCAACCCCTCTCAATGAAAGTGCTTTTCCACAGTCTGTGCCTAGGGCTACTTGAAGAGGAAACAAACCATAGAGACAAATCTGAGAACTCCTTTATTTTGTCAAGTTTCAAAGAGCTACTACAAACCATGTTGGATTTAGAGTTCCAAATTCATCTATCTATATAGGAGAGAACAGAGGGAAACTTGAATATAAAAACTTCTACTGTAGACGAACGCTTCAACCTAGAAGAACAAAATTTGGTAAGCCAAGTGGGATTTTTGTACTGATCATTACCACCAAGTATCATCAAGATTGGGTGAAAAAATATTTGCTGGTATTTCGGAAACTCGTTATTTCTTAGAAGCTTGGGAACCCCTCTCAATGAAAGTGCTTTTCCACAGTCTGTGCCTGGGGCTACTTGAAGAGGAAACAAACCATAGCGACAAAACTGAGAACTCCTTTATTTTGTCAAGTTTCAAAGAGCTACTACAAACCATGTTGGATTTAGAGTTCCAAATTGATCTTTCTATATAAGAGAGAACAGAGGGAAACCTAAATATAAAAACTGCTACTGTAGACGAACGCTTCAACCTAGAAGAACAAAATTTGGTGAGCCAAGTGGGATTTGTGCACTGATCATTACCACCAAGTATCAACAAGATGGTTTGAAAAAATATTTGCTGGTATTTCGGAAACTCGTTATTTCTTAGAAGCTTGGAACCCCTCTCAATGAAAGTGCTTTTCCACAGTCTGTGCCTAGGGCTACTTGAAGAGGAAACAAACCATAGAGACAATCTGAGAACTCCTCTATTTTGTCAAGTTTCAAAGAGCTACTACAAACCATGTTGGATTTAGAGTTCCAAATTCATCTATCTATATATGAGAGAACAGTGTGAAACCTAAATATAAAAACTGCTACTGTAGACGAACGCTTCAACCTAAAAGAACAAAATTTGGTGAGCCTAGTGGGATTTGTATACTGATCATTAAAACCAAGTATCATCAAGATTGGGTGAAAAAATATTTGCTGGTATTTCGGAAACTCGTTATTTCTTAGAAGCTTGGCAACCCCTCTTAATGAAAGTGCTTTTCCACAGTCTGTGCCTAGGGCTACTTGAAGAGGAAACAAACCATAGAGACAAATCTTAGAACTCCTTTATTTTGTCAAGTTTCAAAGAGCTACTACAAACCATGTTGGATTTAGAGTTCCAAATTCATCTATCTATATAGGAGAGACAGAGAGAAACCTAAATATAAAAACTGCTACTGTAGACGAACGCTTCAACCTAGAAGACCAAAATTTGGTGAGCCAAGTGGGATTTGTATACTGATCATTACCAGCAAGTATCAACAAGATTGTGTGAAAAAATATTTCCTGGTATTTCGGAAACTCGTTATTTCTTAGAAGCTTGGCAACCCATATCAATGAAAGTGCTCTCCACAGTCTGTGCTAGGGCTTCTTTAAGAGGAAACAAACCATAGAGACAAAACTGAGAACTCCTTTATTTTGTCAAGTTTCAAAGAGCTACTACAAACCATGTTGGATTTAGAGTTCCAAATTCATCTATCTATATAGGAGAGAACAGAGAGAAACCTAAATATAAAAACTGCTACTGTAGAAGAACGCTTCAATCTAGAAGAACAAAATTTGGTGAGCCAAGTGGGAATTTGTGTACTGATCATTACCACCAAGTATCATCAAGATTGGGTGAAAAAATATTTGCTGGTATTTCGGAAACTCGTTATTTCTTAGAAGCTTGGGAACCTCTCTCAATGAAAGTGCTTTTCCACAGTCTGTGCCTAGGGCTACTTGAAGAGGAAACAAACCATAGAGACAAATCTGAGACCTCCTTTATTTTGTCAAGTTTCAAAGAGCTACTACAAACCATGTTGGATTTAGAGTTCCAAATTCATCTATCTATATAGGAGGGAACAGAGAGAAACCTACATATAAAAACTGCTATTGTAGACGAACGCTTCGACCTAGAAGAACAAAATTTTGGTGCGCCAAGTGGGATTTGTGTACTGATCATTACCACCAAGTATCAACAAGATTGTGTGAAAAAATATTTGCTGTATTTCGGAAACTCGTTATTTCTTGGAAGCTTGGCAACCCTTTCAATGAAAGTGCTTTTCCCGAGTCTCTGCCTAGGGCTACGTAAAGAGGAAACAAACCATAGAGACAAAACTGAGAATTCCTTTATTTTGTCAAGTTTCAAAGAGCTACTACAAACCATGTTGGATTTTAGAGTTCCAAATTCATCTATGTATATATGAGAGAACAGAGTGAAACCTAAATATAAAACTGCTACTGTAGACGAACGCTTCAACCTAGAAGAACAAAATTTGGTGACCCAAGTGGGATTTGTGTACTGATCATTAGCAACAAGTATCATCAAGATTGGGTGAAAAAATATTTGCTGGTATTTCGGAAACTCGTTATTTCTTAGAAGCTTGGCAACCCCTCTCAATGAAAGTGCTTTTCCACAGTCTGTGCCTAGGGCTACTTGAAGAGGAAACAAACCATAGAGACAAATCTGAGAACTCCTTTATTTTGTCAAGTTTCAAAGAGCTACTACAATCCATGTTGGATTTTAGAGTTCCAAATTCATCTATCTATATAGGAGAGAACAGAGGGAACCTAAATATAAAAACTGCTACTATACACGAACGCATCAACCTAGAAGAACTAAATTTGGTGAGCCAAGTGGGATTTGTGTACTGATCATTACCACCAAGTATCAACAAGATTGTGTGAAAAAATATTTGCTGGTATTTCGGAAACGCGTTATTTCTTAGAAGCTTGGCAACCCATCTCAATGAAAGTACTTTCCACAGTCTGTGCCTAGGGCTACTTGAAGAGGAAACAATCCATAGAGACAAAACTGAGAACTCCTTTATTTTTTCAAGTTTCAAAGAGCTACTACAAACCATGTTGGATTTAGGGTTCCAAATTCATCTATCTATATATGAGAGAACAGAGTGAAATCTAAATATAAAAACTGCTACTGTAGACGAACGCTTCAACCTAGAAGAACAAAATTTGGTGAGCCAAGTGGGATTTGTATACTGATCATTACCACCAAGTATCATCAAGATTGGGTGAGAAAATATTTGCTGGTATTTCGGAAACTCGTTATTTCTTAGAAGCTTGGGAACCCCTCTCAATGAAAGTGCTTTTCCACAGTCTGTGCCTAGGGCTACTTGAAGAGGAAACAAACCATAGAGACAAATCTGAGAACTATTTATTTTGTCAAGTTTCAAAGAGTACTACAAACCATGTTGGATTTAGTGTTCCAAATTAATCTATCTATATAGGAGAGAACAGAGAGAAACCTAAATATAAAAACTGCTACTGTAGATGAACGCTTCAACCTAGAAGACCAAAATTTGGTGAGCCAAGTGGGATTTGTATACTGATCATTACCACCAAGTATCAACAAGATTGTGTGAAAAAATATTTGCTGGTATTTCGGAAACTCGTTATTTCTTAGAAGCGGGCAACCCCTCTTAATGAAAGTGCTTTTCCACAGTCTGTGCCTAGGGCTTCTTGAAGAGGAAACAAACCATAGAGACAAATCTTAGAACTCCTTTATTTTGTCAAGTTTCAAAGTGCTACTACAAACCATGTTGGATTTAGAGTTCCAAATTCATCTTTCTATATAGGAGAGAACAGAGAGAAACCTAAAAATAAAAACTGCTACTGTAGACGAACGCTTCAACCTAGAAGAAGAAAATTTGGTGAGCCAAGTGGATTTGTGTACTGATCATTACACCAAGTATCATCAAGAGTGGTGAAAAAATATTGCTGGTATTTCCGGAAACTCTTAGATTCTTGGACGCTTGGCAACCCCTTTCAATGAAAGTGCTTTTCACCAGTCTCTGGTTAGGTCTACTTGAAGAGGAAACAAACCATAAAGACAAAACTGAGAACTTCTTTATTTTGTCAAAGTTTCAAGGAGTTACTATAAACCATGATGGATTTAGAGTTCCTAATTTACTATCTATATAGCAGAGAACAGAGTGAAACCTAAAAATAAAAACTACTACTGTAAACGAGCACTTCAACCTAGAAGAACAAAATTTGGTGAGCCAAGTGGGATTTGTGTACTAAACATTACCAGCAAGGATCTTCAAGATTGGGTGAAAAATAATTGCTGGTATTTTGAAAACTCGTAGATTCTTGGACGCTTGGCAACCCCATTCAATGAAAGTGCTTTTCGCAACTCTCTGCTTAGGGCTACTTGAAGAGGAAAAAAAATAAAGAGACGAAACTGAGAACTATTTTATATTGTCATGTTCAAGAAGCTACTACTAACCAGGTTGAATTTACAGTTCCAAATTCATCTATCTATATATGAGAGAACAGAGTGAAACCTAAAAAAAAAAACTGGTACTGTAAACGAACGCTTCAACCTAGAGGCAGAAAATTTCGTGAAACAAGTGGCATTTGTGTTCTGATCATCACCACCAAGTATCATCGAGAATGGGTGAAACAATATTTGCTGGTATTTCCGAAACTCTTAGATTGTTCAACGCTTGGCAACCTCTTTCAATGAAAGTGCTTTTCGCCAGACTCTGCTTAGGGCTAAATGAAGAGGAATCAAACCATAGAGACAAAACTGAGAACTATTATATTTTGTCAAGTTTCAAGAAGCTACTACAAACCATGATGGATTTAGAGTTGCAAATTCATCTATGTATATAGGAGAGATGTGAGTGAAACCTGGAAATAAGAACTGCTACTGTAAACGAACGCTTCAACCTCGAAGAACAAAACTTGGTGATACAAGTTCGATTTGTCTACTAAATATTACCACCATGTATCATCAAGATTGGGTGAAAAATATTTGCTGGTATTTCAAAAACTCGTAGATTTCTGGATGCTTTGCAACCCCTTACAATGGTAGTGCTTTGCGCCATGTCTGTTTAGGGCTACTTGAAGAGGAAACAAACCGAAGAGACAAAA
>NW_027517868.1:0-39015 GCF_048772815.1 Callospermophilus lateralis | reverse complement strand
ACAGATGCAGTTAGAACTCTAAATCAAACACGGTTTGTGCTAGCTTCTTGAAACTTGACACAATACAATAGTTCTACGTTCTATCTCTAGGGTTTGTTTCCTCTTGATGTAGCCGTAAGCAGAGACTGGCGAATAACTCACTCAATGAAAGGCGTTGTTAGGCTGCCAAAAAACTAGAGTCTCCTGAAATCACAACATATATTTTTTCTTCCGACCTTCAAGATACTTTCAAGTAATGAGCAGTACACCAGTCAAACTTGGATGGCCAAGTTTCGTTCTCCTAGGTCGAAGCATTCGTTTGCCGGAACAGTTTGAATTTTTAGGTTTCACTGCATTTTCTCCTATATTGACAGATGCAGTTAGAACTGTAAATCAAACACGGTTTGTGCTAGCTTCTTGAAACTTGACACAATACAATAGTTCTACGTTCTATCTCTAAGGTTTGTTTCCTCTTGATGTAGCCTTAAGCAGAGACTTGGGAATAACTCACTCAATTAAAGGCGTTGTTAGGCTGCCAAAAAACTACAGTCTCCTGAAATCACAGCATATATTTTTTCTTCCGACCTTCATGATACTTTCAAGTAATGAGCAGTACACCAGTCAAACTTGGATGCCCAAGTTTCGTTCTCCTAGGTCGAAGCATTCGTTTGCAGGAACAGTTTGAATTTTTAGGTTTCACTGTGTTTTCTCCTATATTGACAGATGCAGTTAGAACTCTAAATCAAACACGGTTTGTGCTAGCTTCTTGAAACTTGACACAATACTAGAGTTCTACGTTCTATCTCTGAGGTTTGTTTCCTCTTGATGTAGCCTTAAGCAGAGACTGGCGAATAACTCACTCAATGAAAGGCGTTGTTAGGTTGCCAAAAAACTACAGTCTCCTGAAATCACAACATATATTTTTTCTTCCGACCTTCATGATACTTTCAAGTAATGAGCAGTACACCAGTCAAACTTGGATGCCCAAGTTTCGTTCTCCTAGGTCGAAGCATTCGTTTGCAGGAACAATTTGAATTTTTAGGTTTCACTGCGTTTTGTCCTATATTGACAGCTGCAGTTAGAACTCTAAATCAAACACGGTTTGTGCTAGCTTCTTGAAACTTGACACAATACAGTAGTTCTACGTTTTATCTCTATGGTTTGCTTCCTCTTGATGTAGCCTTAAGCAGAGACTGGCGAATAACTCACTCAATGAAAGGCGTTGTTAGGCTGCCAAAAAACTACAGTCTCCTGAAATCACAACATATATTTTTTCTTCCGACCTTCATGACACTTTCAAGTAATGAGCAGTACACCAGTCAAACTTGGATGCCCAAGTTTCGTTTTCCTAGGTCGAATCATTTGTTTGCAGGAACAGTTTGAATTTTTTGGTTTCACTGCGTTTGCTTCTATATTGACAGATGCATTTAGAACTCTAAATCAAACACGGTTTGTGCTAGCTTCTTGAAACTTGACACAATACAGTAGTTCTACGTTCTATCTCTAAGGTTTGTTTCCTCTTGATGTAGCCTTAAGCAGAGACTGGCGAATAACTCATTCAATGAAAGGCGTTGTTAGGCTGCCAAAAAACTACAGTCTCCTGAAATCACAACATATATTTTTTCTTCCGAACTTCATGATACTTTCAAGTAATGAGCAGTACACCAGTCAAACTTGGATGCCCAAGTTTCGTTCTCCTTGGTCGAAGCATTCGTTTGCAGGAACAGTTTGATTTTTTAGGTTTCACTGTGTTTTCTCCTATATTGACAGATGCAGTTAGAACTCTAAATCAAACACGGTTTGTGCTAGCTTCTTGAAACTTGACACAATACAATAGTTCTACGTTCTGTCTCTAAGGTTTGTTTCCTCTTGATGTAGCCTTAAGCAGAGACTGGCGAATAACTCACTAAATGAAAGGCGTTGTTAGGCTGCCAAAAAACTACAGTCTCCTGAAATCACAACATATATTTTTTCTTCCGACCTTCATGATAGTTTCAAGTAATGAGCAGTACACCAATCAAACTTGGATGTCCACGTTTCATTCTCCTAGGTCGAAGCATTCATTTGCAAGAACAGTTTGAATTTTTAGGTTTCACTGCGTTTTCTCCTATATTGACAGATGCAGTTAGAACTCTAAATCAAACACGGTTTGTGCTAGCTTCTTGAAACTTGACACAACACAATAGTTCTACGTTCTATCTCTAAGGTTTGTTTCCTCTTGATGTAGCCTTAAGCAGAGACTGGCGAATAACTCACTCAATGAAAGGCATTGTTAGGCTGCCAAAAAACTACAGTCTCCTGAAATCACAACATATATTTTTTCTTCCGACCTTCATGATACTTTCAAGTAATGAGCAGGACACCAATCAAACTTGGATGCCCAAGTTTCGTTCTCCTAGGTCGAAGCATTCGTTTGCAGAAACAGTTTGAATTTTTAGGTTTCACTGCGTTTTCTCCTATATTGACAGATGCAGTTAGAACTCTAAATCAAACACGGTTTGTGCTAACTTCTTGAAACTTGACACAATACAATAGTTCTACGTTCTATCTCTAAGGTTTGTTTCCTCTTGTTGTAGCCTTAAGCAGAGACTGGCGAATAACTCACTCAATGAAAGGCGTTGTTAGGCTGCCAAAAAACTACAGTCTCCTGAAATCACAACATATATTTTTTCTTCCGACCTTCATGATACTTTCAAGTAATGAGCAGTACACCAGTCAAACTTGGATGCCCAAGTTTCGTTCTCCTAGGTCGAAGCATTCGTTTGCAGGAACAGTTTGAATTTTTAGGTTTCACTGCGTTTTCTTCTATATTGACAGATGCAGTTCGAACTCTAAATCAAACACGGTTTGTGCTAGCTTCTTGAAACTTGACACAATACAGTAGTTCTACGTTCTATCTCTAAGGTTTGTTTCCTCTTGATGTAGCCTTAAGCAGAGACTTGCGAATAACTCACTCAATGAAAGGCGTTGTTAGGCTGCCAAAAAACTACAGTCTCCAGAAATCACAACATATATTTTTTCTTCCGACCTTCATGATACTTTCAAGTAATGAGCAGTACACCAGTCAAACTTGGATGCCCAAGTTTCGTTTTCCTAGGTCGAAGCATTCGTTTCCAGGAATAGTTTGAATTTTTAGATTTCACTGCGTTTTCTTCTATCTTGACAGATGCAGTTCAAACCCTAAATCAAACACGGTTTGTGCTAGCTTCTTGAAACTTGACACAATACAAAAGTTCTACGTTCTATCTCTAAGGTTTGTTTCCTCTTGATGTAGCCTTAAGCAGAGACTTGCGAATAACTCACTCAATGAAAGGCGTTTTTAGGCTGCCAAAAAACTACAGTCTCCTGAAATCACAACATATATTTTTTCTTCCGACCTTCATGATACTTTCAAGTAATGAGCAGGACACCAGTCAAACTTGGATGCCCAAGTTTCGTTCTCCTAGGTCGAAGCATTCGTTTGCAGGAACAGTTTGAATTTTTAGGTTTCACTGCGTTTTCTCCTATATTGACAGATGCAGTTAGAACTCTAAATCAAACACGGTTTGTGCTAGCTTCTTGAAACTTGACACAATACAATGGTTCTACGTTCTATCTCTAAGGTTTGTTTCCTCTTGATGTAGCCTTAAGCAGAGACTGGCGAATAACTCACTCAATGAAAGGCGTTGTTAGCCTGCCAAAAAACTACAGTCTCCTGAAATCACAACATATATTTTTTCTTCCGACCTTCATGATGCTTTCAAGTAGTGAGCAGTACACCAATCAAACTTGGATGCCCAAGTTTCGTTCTCCTAGGACGAAGCATTCCTTTGCAGGAACAGTTTGAATTTTTAGGTTTCACTGCGTTTTCTCCTATATTGACAGATGCAGTTAGAACTCTAAATCAAACATCGTTTGTGCTAGCTTCTTGAAACTTGACACAATACAATAGTTTTACGTTCTATCTCTAAGGTTTGTTTCCTATTGATGTAGCCTTAAGCAGAGACTGGCGAATAACTCACTCAATGAAAGGCGTTGTTAGGCTGCCAAAAAACTACAGTCTCCTGAAATCACAACTTATATTTTTTCTTCCGACGTTCATGATACTTTCAAGTAATGAGCAGTACACCAATCAAACTTGGATGCCCAAGTTTCGTTCTCCTAGGTCGAAGCATTCGTTTGCAGGAACAGTTTGAATTTTTAGGTTTCACTGCGTTTTCTCCTATATTGACAGATGCAGTTAGAACTCTAAATCAAACACGGTTTGTGCTAGCTTCTTGAAACTTGACACAATACAATAGTTCTACGTTCTATCTCTAAGGTTTGTTTCCTCTTGATGTAGCCTTAAGCAGAGACTTGCGAATAACTCACTCAATGAAAGGCGTTGTTAGGCTGCCAAAAAACTACAGTCTCCTGAAGTCACAACATATATTTTTTCTTCCGACCTTCATGATACTTTCAAGTAATGAGCAGGACACCAATCAAACTTGGATGCCCAAGTTTCGTTCTCCTAGGTCGAAGCATTCTTTTGAGGAACAGTTTGAATTTTTAGGTTTCACTGCATTTTCTCCTATATTGACAGATGCAGTTAGAACTCTAAATCAAACACGGTTTCTGCTAGCTTCTTGAAACTTGACACAATACAATAGTTCTACGTTCTATCTCTAAGGTTTGTTTCCTCTTGATGTAGCCTTAAGCAGAGACTTGCGAATAATTCACTCAATGAAAGGCGTTGTTAGGCTGCCAAAAAACTACAGTCTCCTGAAATCACAACATATATTTTTTCTTCCGACCTTCAAGATACTTTCAAGTAATGAGCAGGACACCGGTTAAACTTGGATGCCCAAGTTTCGTTCTCCTAGGTCGAAGCATACGTTTGCAGGAACAGTTTGAATTTTTAGGTTTCACTGCGTTTTCTCCTATATTGACAGATGCAGTTAGAACTCTAAATCAAAAACGGTTTGTGCTAGCTTCTTGAAACTTGACACAACACAATAGTTCTACGTTCTATCTCTAAGGTTTGTTTCCTCTTGATGCAGCCTTAAGCAGAGACTGGCGAATAACTCACTCAATGAAAGGCGTTGTTAGGCTGCCAAAAAACTACAGTCTCCTGAAATCAAAACATATATTTTTTCTTCCGAGCTTCATGATACATTCAAGTAATGAGCAGTACACCAGTCAAACTTGGATGCCGAAGTTTCGTTCTCCTAGGTTGAAGCATTCGTTTGCAGGAACAGTTTGATTTTTAGGTTTCACTGCATTTTCTCCTATATTGACAGATGCAGTTCGAACCCTAAATCAAACACGGTTTCTGCTAGCTTCTTGAAACTTGACACAATACAATAGTTCTACGTTCTATCTCTAGGGTTTGTTTCCTCTTGATGTAGCCGTAAGCAGAGACTGGCGAATAACTCACTCAATGAAAGGCGTTGTTAGTCTGCCAAAAAACTAGAGTCTCCTGAAATCACAACATATATTTTTTCTTCCGACCTTCAAGATACTTTCAAGTAATGAGCAGTACACCAGTCAAACTTGGATGGCCAAGTTTCGTTCTCCTAGGTCGAAGCATTCGTTTGCAGGAACAGTTTGAATTTTTAGGTTTCACTGCATTTTCTCCCATATTGACAGATGCAGTTAGAACTGTAAATCAAACACGGTTTGCGCTAGCTTCTTGAAACTTGACACAATACAATAGTTCTACGTTCTATCTCTAAGGTTTGTTTCCTCTTGATGTAGCCTTAACCAGAGACTTGGGAATAACTCACTCAATTAAAGGCGTTGTTAGGCTGCCATAAAACTACAGTCTCCTGAAATCACAGCATATATTTTTTCTTCCGACCTTCATGATACTTTCAAGTAATGAGCAGTACACCAGTCAAACTTGGATGCCCAAGTTTCGTTCTCCTAGGTCGAAGCATTCGTTTGCAGGAACAGTTTGAATTTTTAGGTTTCACTGTGTTTTCTCCTATATTGACAGATGCAGTTAGAACTCTAAATCAAACACGGTTTGTGCTAGCTTCTTGAAACTTGACACAATACTATAGTTCTACGTTCTATCTCTGAGGTTTGTTTCCTCTTGATGTAGCCTGAAGCAGAGACTGGCGAATAACTCACTCAATGAAAGGCATTGTTAGGTTGCCAAAAAACTACAGTCTCCTGAAATCACAACATATATTTTTTCCTCCGACCTTCAAGATACTTTCAAGTAATGAGCAGGACACCAATCAAACTTGGATGCCCAAGTTTCGTTCTCCTAGGTCGAAGCATTCGTTTGCAGGAACAGTTTGAATTTTTAGGTTTCACTGCGTTTTCTCCTATATTGACAGATGCAGTTAGAACTCTAAATCAAACACGGTTTGTGCTAGCTTCTTGAAACTTGACACAATACAATAGTTCTACGTTCTATCTCTAAGGTTTGTTTCCTCTTGATGTAGCCGTAAGCAGAGACTGGCGAATAACTCACTCAATGAAAGGCGTTGTTAGGCTGCCAAAAAACTACAGTCTCCTGAAATCACAACATATATTTTTTCTTCCGACATTCAAGATACTTTCAAGTAATGAGCAGTACACCAGTCAAACTTGGATGCCCAAGTTTCGTTCTCCTATGTCGAAGCATTCGTTTGCAGGAACAGTTTGAATTTTTAGGTTTCACTGCATTTTCTCCTATATTGACAGAAGCAGTTAGAACTGCAAATCAAACACGGTTTGTGCTAGCTTCTTGAAACTTGACACAATACAATAGTTCTACGTTCTATCTCTAAGGTTTGTTTCCTCTTGGTGTAGCCTTAAGCAGAGACTTGGGAATAACTCACTCAATTAAAGGCGTTGTTAGGCTGCCAAAAAACTACAGTCTCCTGAAATCACAGCATATATTTTTTCTTCTGAACTTCATGATACTTTCAAGTAATGAGCAGTACACCAGTCAAACTTGGATGCCCAAGTTTCGTTCTTCTAGGTAGAAGCATTCGTTTGCAGGAACAGTTTGAATTTTTAGGTTTCACTGTGTTTTCTCCTATATTGACAGATGCAGTTAGAACTCTAAATCAAACACGGTTTGTGCTAGCTTCTTGAAACTTGACACAATACTATAGTTCTACGTTCTATCTCTGAGGTTTGTTTCCTCTTGATGTAGCCTTAAGCAGAGACTGGCGAATAACTCACTCAATGAAAGGCGTTGTTAGGTTGCCAAAAAACTACAGTCTCCTGAAATCACAACATATATTTTTTCTTCCGACCTTCAAGATACTTTCAAGTAATGAGCAGTACACCAGTCAAACTTGGATGCCGAAGTTTCGTTCTCCTAGGTTGAAGCATTCGTTTGCAGGAACAGTTTGAATTTTTAGGTTTCACTGCATTTTCTCCTATATTGACAGATGCAGTTAGAACTCTAAATCAAACACGGTTTGTGCTAGCTTCTTGAAACTTGACACAATACAATAGTTATACGTTCTATCTCTAAGGTTTGTTTCCTCTTGATGTAGCCGTAAGCAGAGACTGGCGAATAACTCACTCAATGAAAGGCATTGTTAGGCTGCCAAAAAACTACAGTCTCCTGAAATCACAACATATATTTTTTCTTCCGACCTTCAAGATACTTTCAAGTAATGAGCAGTACACCAGTCAAACTTGGATGGCCAAGTTTCGTTCTCCTAGGTCGAAGCATTCGTTTGCAGGAACAGTTTGAATTTTTAGGTTTCACTGCATTTTCTCCTATATTGACAGATGCAGTTAGAACTGTAAATCAAACACGGTTTGTTATAGCTTCTTGAAACTTGACACAATACAATAGATCTACGTTCTATCTCTAAGGTTTGTTTCCTCTTGATGTAGCCTTAAGCAGAGACTGGCGAATAACTCACTCACTGAAAGGCGTTGTTAGGCTGCCAAAAAACTACAGTCTCCTGAAATCACAACATATATTTTTTCTTCCGAACTTCATGATACTTTCAAGTAATGAGCAGTACACCAATCAAACTTGGATGCCCAAGTTTCGTTCTCCTAGGTCGAAGCATTCGTTTGCAGGAACAGTTTGAATTTTTAGGTTTCACTGCGTTTTCTCCTATCTTGACAGATGCAGTTAGAACTCTAAATCAAACACGGTTTTTGCTAGCTTCTTGAAACTTGACACAATACAATAGTTCTACGTTCTATCTCTAAGGTTTGTTTCCTCTTGATGTAGCCTTAAGCAGAGACTGGCGAATAACTCACTCAATGAAAGGCGTTGTTAGGCTGCCAAAAAACTACAGTCTCCTGAAATCACAACATATATTTTTTCTTCCGACCTTCATGATACTTTCAAGTAATGAGCAGGACACCAGTCAAACTTGGATGCCCAAGTTTCGTTCTCCTAGGTCGAAGCATTCGTTTGCAGGAACAGTTTGAATTTTTAGGTTTCACTGCGTTTTCTCCTATATTGACAGATGCATTTAGAACACTAAATCAAACACGGTTTGTGCTAGCTTCTTGAAACTTGACAAAATACAATAGTTCTACGTTCTATCTCTAAGGTTTGTTTCCTCTTGATGTAGCCTTAAGCAGAGACTGGCGAATAACTCACTCAATGAAAGGCGTTGTTAGGCTGCCAAAAAACTACAGTCTCCTGAAATCAAAACATATATTTTTTCTTCCGAGCTTCATGATACTTTCAAGTAATGAGCAGTACACCAGTCAAACTTGGATGCCCAAGTTTCGTTCTCCTAGGTTGAAGCATTCGTTTACAGGAACAGTTTGAATTTTTAGGTTTCACTGCGTTTTCTCCTATATTGACAGATGCAGTTAAAACTCTAAATCAAACACGGTTTGTGCTAGCTTCTTGAAACTTGACACAATACAATAGTTCTACGTTCTATCTCTAAGGTTTGTTTCCTCTTGATGTAGCCTTAAGCAGAGACTGGCGAATAACTCACTCAATGAAAGGCGTTGTTAGGCTGCCAAAAAACTACAGTCTCCTGAAATCAAAACATATATTTTTTCTTCCGAGCTTCATGATACTTTCAAGTAATGAGCAGTACACCAGTCAAACTTGGATGCCCAAGTTTCGTTCTCCTAGGTCGAAGCATTCGTTTGCAGGAACAGTTTGAATTTTTAGGTTTCACTGCATTTTCTCCTATATTGACAGATGCAGTTAGAACTCTAAATCAAACATGGTTTGTGCTAGCTTCTTGAAACTTGACACAATACAATAGTTCTACGTTCTATCTCTAGGGTTTGTTTCCTCTTGATGTAGCCGAAAGCAGAGACTGGCGAATAACTCACTCAATGAAAGGCGTTGTTAGGCTGCCAAAAAACTAGAGTCTCCTGAAATCACAACATATATTTTTTCTTCCGACCTTCAAGATACTTTCAAGTAATGAGCAGTACACCAGTCAAACTTGGATGGCCAAGTTTCGTTCTCCTAGGTCGAAGCATTCGTTTGCCGGAACAGTTTGAATTTTTAGGTTTCACTGCATTTTCTCCTATATTGACAGATGCAGTTAGAACTGTAAATCAAACACGGTTTGTGCTAGCTTCTTGAAACTTGACACAATACAATAGTTCTACGTTCTATCTCTAAGGTTTGTTTCCTCTTGATGTAGCCTTAAGCAGAGACTTGGGAATAACTCACTCAATTAAAGGCGTTGTTAGGCTGCCAAAAAACTACAGTCTCCTGAAATCACAGCATATATTTTTTCTTCCGACCTTCATGATACTTTCAAGTAATGAGCAGTACACCAGTCAAACTTGGATGCCCAAGTTTCGTTCTCCTAGGTCGAAGCATTCGTTTGCAGGAACAGTTTGAATTTTTAGGTTTCACTGTGTTTTCTCCTATATTGACAGATGCAGTTAGAACTCTAAATCAAACACGGTTTGTGCTAGCTTCTTGAAACTTGACACAACACAATAGTTCTACGTTCTATCTCTAAGGTTTGTTTCCTCCTGATGTAGCCTTAAGCAGAGACTGGCGAATAACTCACTCAATGAAAGGCGTTGTTAGGTTGCCAAAAAACTACAGTCTCCTGAAATCACAACATATATTTTTTCTTCCGCCTTCATGATACTTTCAAGTAATCAGCAGTACACCAGTCAAACTTGGATGCCCAAGTTTCGTTCTCCTAGGTCGAAGCATTCGTTTGCAGGAACAGTTTGAATTTTTAGGTTTCACTGCGTTTTGTCCTATATTGACAGCTGCAGTTAGAACTCTAAATCAAACACGGTTTGTGCTAGCTTCTTGAAACTTGGACACAATACAGTAGTTCTATGTTCTATCTCTATGGTTTGCTTCCTCTTGATGTAGCCTTAAGCAGAGACTGGCGAATAACTCACTCAATGAAAGGCGTTGTTAGGCTGCCAAAAAACTACAGTCTCCTGAAATCACAACATATATTTTTTCTTCCGACCTTCATGACACTTTCAAGTAATGAGCAGTACACCAGTCAAACTTGGATGCCCAAGTTTCGTTTTCCTAGGTCGAAGCATTTGTTTGCAGGAACAGTTTGAATTTTTTGGTTTCACTGCATTTGCTTCTATATTGACAGATGCAGTTAGAACTCTAAATCAAACACGGTTTGTGCTAGCTTCTTGAAACTTGACACAATACAGTAGTTCTACGTTCTATCTCTAAGGTTTGTTTCCTCTTGATGTAGCCTTAAGCAGAGACTGGCGAATAACTCACTCAATGAAAGGCGTTGTTAGGCTGCCAAAAAAATACAGTCTCCTGAAAATCACAACATATATTTTTTCTTCCGAACTTCATGATACTTTCAAGTAATGAGCAGTACACCAGTCAAACTTGGATGCCCAAGTTTCGTTCTCCTTGGTCGAAGCATTCGTTTGCAGGAACAGTTTGATTTTTTAGGTTTCACTGTGTTTTCTCCTATATTGACAGATGCAGTTAGAACTCTAAATCAAACACGGTTTGTGCTAGCTTCTTGAAACTTGACACAATACAATAGTTCTACGTTCTGTCTCTAAGGTTTGTTTCCTCTTGATGTAGCCTTAAGCAGAGACTGGCGAATAACTCACTCAATGAAAGGCGTTGTTAGGCTGCCAAAAAACTACAGTCTCCTGAAATCACAACATATATTTTTTCTTCCGACCTTCATGATAGTTTCAAGTAATGAGCAGTACACCAATCAAACTTGGATGTCCACGTTTCATTCTCTTGGTCGAAGCATTCATTTGCAGGAACAGTTTGAATTTTTAGGTTTCACTGCGTTTTCTCCTATATTGACAGATGCAGTTAGAACTCTAAATCAAACACGGTTTGTGCTAGCTTCTTGAACTTGACACAACACAATAGTTCTACGTTCTATCTCTAAGGTTTGTTTCCTCTTGATGTAGCCTTAAGCAGAGACTGGCGAATAACTCACTCAATGAAAGGCATTGTTAGGCTGCCAAAAAACTACAGTCTCCTGAAATCACAACATATATTTTTTCTTCCGACCTTCATGATACTTTCAAGTAATGAGCAGGACACCAATCAAACTTGGATGCCCAAGTTTCGTTCTCCTATGTCGAAGCATTCGTTTGCAGAAACAGTTTGAATTTTTAGGTTTCACTGCGTTTTCTCCTATATTGACAGATGCTGTTAGAACTCTAAATCAAACACGGTTTGTGCTAGCTTCTTGAAACTTGACACAATACAATAGTTCTACGTTCTATCTCTAAGGTTTGTTTCCTCTTGATGTAGCCTTAAGCAGAGACTGGCGAATAACTCACTCAATGAAAGGCGTTGTTAGGCTGCCAAAAACTACAGTCTCCTGAAATCAAAACATATATTTTTCTTCCGAGCTTCATGATACATTCAAGTAATGAGCAGTACACCAGTCAAACTTGGATGCCGAAGTTTCGTTCTCCTAGGTCGAAGCATTCGTTTGCAGGAACAGTTTGAATTTT
Organism: Callospermophilus lateralis; assembly: GCF_048772815.1. NCBI lineage: Eukaryota > Metazoa > Chordata > Mammalia > Rodentia > Sciuridae > Callospermophilus > Callospermophilus lateralis. Next base: position 27,183 of record NW_027517868.1, on the reverse strand, counting down.
TAGGTTTCACTGCATTTTCTCTATATTGACAGATGCAGTTAGAACTCTAAATCAAACACGGTTTGTGCTAGCTTCTTGAAACTTGACACAATACAATAGTTCTACGTTCTATCTCTAAGGTTTGTTTCCTCTTGATATAGCCGTAAGCAGAGACTGGCGAATAACTCACTCAATGAAAGGCGTTGTTAGGCTGCCAAAAAACTACAGTCTCCTGAAATCACAACATATATTTTTTCTTCCGAACTTCATGATACTTTCAAGTAATGAGCAGTACACCAATCAAGCTTGGATGCCCAAGTTTCGTTCTCCTAGGTTGAAGCATTCGTTTACAGGAACAGTTTGAATTTTTAGGTTTCACTGCGTTTTCTCCTATATTGACAGATGCAGTTAGAACTCTAAATCAAACACGGTTTGTGCTAGCTTCTTGAAACTTGACACAATACAATAGTTCTACGTTCTATCTCTAAGGTTTGTTTCCTCTTGATGTAGCCTTAAGCAGAGACTGGCGAATAACTCACTCAATGAAAGGCGTTGTTAGGCTGCCAAAAAACTACAGTCTCCTGAAATCAAAACATATATTTTTTCTTCCGAGCTTCATGATACTTTCAAGTAATGAGCAGTACACCAGTCAAACTTGGATGCCCAAGTTTCGTTCTCCTAGGTCGAAGCATTCGTTTGCAGGAACAGTTTGAATTTTTAGGTTTCACTGCATTTTCTCCTATATTGACAGATGCAGTTAGAACTCTAAATCAAACACGGTTTGTGCTAGCTTCTTGAAACTTGACACAATACAATAGTTCTACGTTCTATCTCTAGGGTTTGTTTCCTCTTGATGTAGCTGTAAGCAGAGACTGGCGAATAACTCACTCAATGAAAGGCGTTGTTAGGCTGCCAAAAAACTAGAGTCTCCTGAAATCACAACATATATTTTTTCTTCCGACCTTCAAGATACTTTCAAGTAATGAGCAGTACACCAGTCAAACTTGGATGGCCAAGTTTCGTTCTCCTAGGTCGAAGCATTCGTTTGCCGGAACAGTTTGAATTTTTAGGTTTCACTGCATTTTCTCCTATATTGACAGATGCAGTTAGAACTGTAAATCAAACACGGTTTGTGCTAGCTTCTTGAAACTTGACACAATACAATAGTTCTACGTTCTATCTCTAAGGTTTGTTTCCTCTTGATGTAGCCTTAAGCAGAGACTTGGGAATAACTCACTCAATTAAAGGCGTTGTTAGGCTGCCAAAAAACTACAGTCTCCTGAAATCACAGCATATATTTTTTCTTCCGACCTTCATGATACTTTCAAGTAATGAGCAGTACACCAGTCAAACTTGGATGCCCAAGTTTCGTTCTCCTAGGTCGAAGCATTCGTTTGCAGGAACAGTTTGAATTTTTAGGTTTCACTGTGTTTTCTCCTATATTGACAGATGCAGTTAGAACTCTAAATCAAACACGGTTTGTGCTAGCTTCTTGAAACTTGACACAATACTATAGTTCTACGTTCTATCTCTGAGGTTTGTTTCCTCTTGATGTAGCCTTAAGCAGAGACTGGCGAATAACTCACTCAATGAAAGGCGTTGTTAGGTTGCCAAAAAACTACAGTCTCCTGAAATCACAACATATATTTTTTCTTCCGACCTTCATGATACTTTCAAGTAATGAGCAGTACACCAGTCAAACTTGGATGCCCAAGTTTCGTTCTCCTAGGTCGAAGCATTCGTTTGCAGGAACAATTTGAATTTTTAGGTTTCACTGCGTTTTGTCCTATATTGACAGCTGCAGTTAGAACTCTAAATCAAACACGGTTTGTGCTAGCTTCTTGAAACTTGACACAATACAGTAGTTCTACGTTTTATCTCTATGGTTTGCTTCCTCTTGATGTAGCCTTAAGCAGAGACTGGCGAATAACTCACTCAATGAAAGGCGTTGTTAGGCTGCCAAAAAACTACAGTCTCCTGAAATCACAACATATATTTTTTCTTCTGACCTTCATGACACTTTCAAGTAATGAGCAGTACACCAGTCAAACTTGGATGCCCAAGTTTCGTTTTCCTAGGTCGAATCATTTGTTTGCAGGAACAGTTTGAATTTTTTGGTTTCACTGCGTTTGCTTCTATATTGACAGATGCATTTAGAACTCTAAATCAAACACGGTTTGTGCTAGCTTCTTGAAACTTGACACAATACAGTAGTTCTACGTTCTATCTCTAAGGTTTGTTTCCTCTTGATGTAGCCTTAAGCAGAGACTGGCGAATAACTCATTCAATGAAAGGCGTTGTTAGGCTGCCAAAAAACTACAGTCTCCTGAAATCACAACATATATTTTTTATTCCGAACTTCATGATACTTTCAAGTAATGAGCAGTACACCAGTCAAACTTGGATGCCCAAGTTTCGTTCTCCTTGGTCGAAGCATTCGTTTGCAGGAACAGTTTGATTTTTTAGGTTTCACTGTGTTTTCTCCTATATTGACAGATGCAGTTAGAACTCTAAATCAAACACGGTTTGTGCTAGCTTCTTGAAACTTGACACAATACAATAGTTCTACGTTCTGTCTCTAAGGTTTGTTTCCTCTTGATGTAGCCTTAAGCAGAGACTGGCGAATAACTCACTCAATGAAAGGCGTTGTTAGGCTGCCAAAAAACTACAGTCTCCTGAAATCACAACATATATTTTTTCTTCCGACCTTCATGATAGTTTCAAGTAATGAGCAGTACACCAATCAAACTTGGATGTCCACGTTTCATTCTCCTAGGTCGAAGCATTCATTTGCAAGAACAGTTTAAATTTTTAGGTTTCACTGCGTTTTCTCCTATATTGACAGATGCAGTTAGAACTCTAAATCAAACACGGTTTGTGGTAGCTTCTTGAAACTTGACACAACACAATAGTTCTACGTTCTATCTCTAAGGTTTGTTTCCTCTTGATGTAGCCTTAAGCAGAGACTGGCGAATAACTCACTCAATGAAAGGCATTGTTAGGCTGCCAAAAAACTACAGTCTCCTGAAATCACAACATATATTTTTTCTTCCGACCTTCATGATACTTTCAAGTAATGAGCAGGACACCAATCAAACTTGGATGCCCAAGTTTCGTTCTCCTAGGTCGAAGCATTCGTTTGCAGAAACAGTTTGAATTTTTAGGTTTCACTGCGTTTTCTCCTATATTGACAGATGCAGTTAGAACTCTAAATCAAACACGGTTTGTGCTAACTTCTTGAAACTTGACACAATACAATAGTTCTACGTTCTATCTCTAAGGTTTCTTTCCTCTTGTTGTAGCCTTAAGCAGAGACTGGCGAATAACTCACTCAATGAAAGGCGTTGTTAGGCTGCCAAAAAACTACAGTCTCCTGAAATCACAACATATATTTTTTCTTCCGACCTTCATGATACTTTCAAGTAATGAGCAGTACACCAGTCAAACTTGGATGCCCAAGTTTCGTTCTCCTAGGTCGAAGCATTCGTTTGCAGGAACAGTTTGAATTTTTAGGTTTCACTGCGTTTTCTTCTATATTGACAGATGCAGTTCGAACTCTAAATCAAACACGGTTTGTGCTAGCTTCTTGAAACTTGACACAATACAGTAGTTCTACGTTCTATCTCTAAGGTTTGTTTCCTCTTGATGTAGCCTTAAGCAGAGACTTGCGAATAACTCACTCAATGAAAGGCGTTGTTAGGCTGCCAAAAAACTACAGTCTCCAGAAATCACAACATATATTTTTTCTTCCGACCTTCATGATACTTTCAAGTAATGAGCAGTACACCAGTCAAACTTGGATGCCCAAGTTTCGTTTTCCTAGGTCGAAGCATTCGTTTCCAGGAATAGTTTGAATTTTTAGATTTCACTGCGTTTTCTTCTATCTTGACAGATGCAGTTCAAACCCTAAATCAAACACGGTTTGTGCTAGCTTCTTGAAACTTGACACAATACAAAAGTTCTACGTTCTATCTCTAAGGTTTGTTTCCTCTTGATGTAGCCTTAAGCAGAGACTTGCGAATAACTCACTCAATGAAAGGCGTTTTTAGGCTGCCAAAAAACTACAGTCTCCTGAAATCACAACATATATTTTTTCTTCCGACCTTCATGATACTTTCAAGTAATGAGCAGGACACCAGTCAAACTTGGATGCCCAAGTTTCGTTCTCCTAGGTCGAAGCATTCGTTTGCAGGAACAGTTTGAATTTTTAGGTTTCACTGCGTTTTCTCCTATATTGACAGATGCAGTTAGAACTCTAAATCAAACACGGTTTGTGCTAGCTTCTTGAAACTTGACACAATACAATGGTTCTACGTTCTATCTCTAAGGTTTGTTTCCTCTTGATGTAGCCTTAAGCAGAGACTGGCGAATAACTCACTCAATGAAAGGCGTTGTTAGCCTGCCAAAAAACTACAGTCTCCTGAAATCACAACATATATTTTTTCTTCCGACCTTCATGATGCTTTCAAGTAGTGAGCAGTACACCAATCAAACTTGGATGCCCAAGTTTCGTTCTCCTAGGACGAAGCATTCCTTTGCAGGAACAGTTTGAATTTTTAGGTTTCACTGCGTTTTCTCCTATATTGACAGATGCAGTTAGAACTCTAAATCAAACATCGTTTGTGCTAGCTTCTTGAAACTTGACACAATACAATAGTTTTACGTTCTATCTCTAAGGTTTGTTTCCTATTGATGTAGCCTTAAGCAGAGACTGGCGAATAACTCACTCAATGAAAGGCGTTGTTAGGCTGCCAAAAAACTACAGTCTCCTGAAATCACAACTTATATTTTTTCTTCCGACGTTCATGATACTTTCAAGTAATGAGCAGTACACCAATCAAACTTGGATGCCCAAGTTTCGTTCTCCTAGGTCGAAGCATTCGTTTGCAGGAACAGTTTGAATTTTTAGGTTTCACTGCGTTTTCTCCTATATTGACAGATGCAGTTAGAACTCTAAATCAAACACGGTTTGTGCTAGCTTCTTGAAACTTGACACAATACAATAGTTCTACGTTCTATCTCTAAGGTTTGTTTCCTCTTGATGTAGCCTTAAGCAGAGACTTGCGAATAACTCACTCATTGAAAGGCGTTGTTAGGCTGCCAAAAAACTACAGTCTCCTGAAATCACAACATATATTTTTTCTTCCGACCTTCATGATACTTTCAAGTAATGAGCAGGACACCAATCAAACTTGGATGCCCAAGTTTCGTTCTCCTAGGTCGAAGCATTCTTTTGAGGAACAGTTTGAATTTTTAGGTTTCACTGCATTTTCTCCTATATTGACAGATGCAGTTAGAACTCTAAATCAAACACGGTTTCTGCTAGCTTCTTGAAACTTGACACAATACAATAGTTCTACGTTCTATCTCTAAGGTTTGTTTCCTCTTGATGTAGCCTTAAGCAGAGACTTGCGAATAACTCACTCAATGAAAGGCGTTGTTAGGCTGCCAAAAAACTACAGTCTCCTGAAAACACAACATATATTTTTTCTTCCGACCTTCAAGATACTTTCAAGTAATGAGCAGGACACCGGTTAAACTTGGATGCCCAAGTTTCGTTCTCCTAGGTCGAAGCATACGTTTGCAGGAACAGTTTGAATTTTTAGGTTTCACTGCGTTTTCTCCTATATTGACAGATGCAGTTAGAACTCTAAATCAAAAACGGTTTGTGCTAGCTTCTTGAAACTTGACACAACACAATAGTTCTACGTTCTATCTCTAAGGTTTGTTTCCTCTTGATGCAGCCTTAAGCAGAGACTGGCGAATAACTCACTCAATGAAAGGCGTTGTTAGGCTGCCAAAAAACTACAGTCTCCTGAAATCAAAACATATATTTTTTCTTCCGAGCTTCATGATACATTCAAGTAATGAGCAGTACACCAGTCAAACTTGGATGCCGAAGTTTCGTTCTCCTAGGTTGAAGCATTCGTTTGCAGGAACAGTTTGATTTTTAGGTTTCACTGCATTTTCTCCTATATTGACAGATGCAGTTCGAACCCTAAATCAAACACGGTTTCTGCTAGCTTCTTGAAACTTGACACAATACAATAGTTCTACGTTCTATCTCTAGGGTTTGTTTCCTCTTGATGTAGCCGTAAGCAGAGACTGGCGAATAACTCACTCAATGAAAGGCGTTGTTAGTCTGCCAAAAAACTAGAGTCTCCTGAAATCACAACATATATTTTTTCTTCCGACCTTCAAGATACTTTCAAGTAATGAGCAGGACACCAGTCAAACTTGGATGCCCAAGTTTCGTTCTCCTAGGTCGAAGCATACGTTTGCAGGAACAGTTTGAATTTTTAGGTTTCACTGCGTTTTCTCCAATATTGACAGATGCAGTTAGAACTCTAAATCAAACACGGTTTGTGCTAGCTTCTTGAAACTTGACACAATACAATAGTTCTACGTTCTATCTCTAAGGTTTGTTTCCTCTTGATGTAGCCTTAAGCAGAGACTTGGGAATAACTCACTCAATGAAAGGCGTTGTTAGGCTGCCAAAAAACTACAGTCTCCTGAAATCAAAACATATATTTTTTCTTCCGAGCTTCATGATACTTTCAAGTAATGAGCAGTACACCAGTCAAACTTGGATGCCGAAGTTTCGTTCTCCAAGGTCGAAGCATTCGTTCGCAGGAACAGTTTGAATTTTTAGGTTTCACTGCATTTTCTCCTATATTGACAGATGCAGTTAGAACTCTAAATCAAACACGGTTTGTGCTAGCTTCTTGAAACTTGACACAATACAATACTTCTACGTTCTATCTCTAAGGTTTGTTTCCTCTTGATGTAGCCTTAAGCAGAGACTGGCGAATAACTCACTCACTGAAGGCGTTGTTAGGCTGCCAAAAAACTACAGTCTCCTGAAATCACAACATATATTTTTTCTTCCGACCTTCAAGATACTTTCAAGTAATGAGCAGTACACCAGTTAAACTTGGATGCCCAAGTTTCGTTCTCCTAGGTCGAAGCATTCCTTTGCAGGAACAGTTTGAATTTTTAGGTTTCACTGCATTTTCTCCTATATTGACAGATGCAGTTAGAACTCTAAATCAAACACGGTTTGTGCTAGCCTCTTGAAACTTGACACAATACAATAGTTCCACATTCTATCTCTAAGGTTTGTTTCCTCTTGATGTAGCCGTAAGCAGAGACTGGCGAATAACTCACTCAATGAAAGGCGTTGTTAGGCTGCCAAAAAACTACAGTCTCCTGAAATCACAACATATATTTTTTCTTCCGACCTTCAAGATACTTTCAAGTAATGAGCAGTACACCAGTCAAACTTGGATGCCCAAGTTTCGTTCTCCTAGGTCGAAGCATTCGTTTGCAGGAACAGTTTGAATTTTTAGGTTTCACTGCATTTTCTCCTATATTGACGATGCAGTTAGAACTCTAAATCAAACACGGTTTGTGCTAGCTTCTTGAAACTTGACACAATACAATAGTTCTACATTCTATCTCTAAGGTTTGTTTCCTCTTGATGTAGCCTTAAGCAGAGACTGGCGAATAACTCACTCACTGAAAGGCGTTGTTAGGCTGCCAAAAAACTACAGTCTCCTGAAATCACAACATATATTTTTTCTTCCGAGCTTCATGATACTTTCAAGTAATGAGCAGTACACCAGTCAAACTTGGATGCCCAAGTTTCGTTCTCCTAGGTCGAAGCATTCCTTTGCAGGAACAGTTTGAATTTTTAGGTTTCACTGCATTTTCTCATATATTGACAGATGCAGTTAGAACTCTAAATCAAACACGGTTTGTGCTAGCTTCTTGAAACTTGACACAATACAATAGTTCTACATTCTATCTCTAAGGTTTGTTTCCTCTTGATGTAGCCGTAAGCAGAGACTGGCGAATAACTCACTCAATGAAAGGCGTTGTTAGGATGCCAAAAAACTACAGTCTCCTGAAATCACAACATATATTTTTTCTTCCGACCTTCACGATACTTTCAAGTAATGAGCAGTACACCAGTCAAACTTGGATGCCCAAGTTTCGTTCTCCTAGGTCGAAGCATTCGTTTGCAGGAACAGTTTGAATTTTTAGGTTTCACTGCGTTTTCACCTATATTGACAGATGCAGTTAGAACTCTAAATCAAACACGGTTTGTGCTAGCTTCTTGAAACTTGACACAATACAATATTTCTACGTTCTATCTCTAAGGTTTGTTTCCTCTTGTTGTAGCCTTAAGCAGAGACTTGCGAATAACTCACTCAATGAAAGGCGTTGTTAGGCTGCCAAAAAACTACAGTCTCCTGAAATCACAACATATATTTTTTCTTCCGACCTTCATGATACTTTCAAGTAATGAGCAGTACACCAGTCAAACTTGGATGCCCAAGTTTCGTTCTCCTAGGTCGAAGCATTCGTTTGCAGGAACAGTTTGAATTTTTAGGTTTCACTGCATTTTCTCCTATATTGACAGATGCAGTTAGAACTCTAAATCAAACACGGTTTGTGCTAGCTTCTTGAAACTTGACACAATACAATAGTTCTACGTTCTATCTCTAAGGATTGTTTCCTCTTGATGTAGCCTTAAGCAGAGACTGGCGAATAACTCACTCACTGAAAGGCGTTGTTAGGCTGCCAAAAAACTACAGTCTCCTGAAATCACAACATATATTTTTTCTTCCGACCTTCATGATACTTTCAAGTAATGAGCAGTACAACAGTCAAACTTGCATGCCCAAGTTTCGTTCTCCTAGGTCGAAGCATTCGTTTGCAGGAACAGTTTGAATTTTTAGGTTTCCCTGCGTTTTCTCCAATATTGACAGATGCAGTTAGAACTCTAAATCAAACACGGTTTGTGCTAGCTTCTTGAAACTTGACACAATACAATAGTTCGACGTTATATCTCTAAGGTTTGTTTCCTCTTGATGTAGCCTTAAGCAGAGACTTGCGAATAACTCACTCAATGAAAGGCGTTGTTAGGCTGCCAAAAAACTACAGTCTCCTGAAATCACAACATATATTTTTTCTTCCGACCTTCATGATACTTTCAAGTAATGAGCAGTACACCAGTCAAACGTGGATGCCCAAGTTTCGTTCTCCTAGGTCGAAGCATTCGTTTGCAGGAACAGTTTGAATTTTTAGGTTTCACTGCGTTTTCTCCTATATTGACAGATGCAGTTAGAACTCTAAATCAAACACGGTTTGTGCTAGCTTCTTGAAACTTGACACAATACAGTAGTTCCAAGTTCTATCTCTAGGGTTTGTTTCCTCTTGATGTAGCCTTAAGCAGAGACTGGTGAATAACTCACTCAATGAAAGGCGTTGTTAGGCTGCCAAAAAACTACAGTCTCCTGAAATCACAACATATATTTTTTCTTCCGACCTTCATGATACTTTCAAGTAATGAGCAGTACACCAGTCATTCTTGGATGCCCAAGTTTCGTTCTCCTAGGTCAAAGCATTCGTTTGCAGGAATAGTTTGAATTTTTAGGTTTCACTGCGTTTTCTTCTATATTGACAGATGCAGTTCGAACCCTAAATCAAAAACGGTTTTTGCTAGCTTCTTGAAACTTGACACAATACAATAGTTCTGCGTTCTATCTCTCAGGTTTGTTTCCTCTTGATGTAGCCTTAAGCAGAGACTTGCGAATAACTCACTCAATGAAAGGCGTTGTTAGGCTGCCAAAAAACTACAGTCTCCTGAAATCACAACATATATTTTTTCTTCCGAACTTCATGATACTTTCAAGTAATGAGCAGTACACCAGTCAAACTTGGATGCCCAAGTTTCGTTCTCCTAGGTCGAAGCATTCGTTTGCAGGAACAGTTTGAATTTTTAGGTTTCACTGCGTTTTCTCCTATATTGACAGATGCAGTTAGAACTCTAAATCAAACATGGTTTGTGCTAGCTTCTTGAAACTTGACACAATACAATAGTTCTACGTTCTATCTCTAAGGTTTGTTTCCTCTTGATGTAGCCTTAAGCAGAGACTGGCGAATAACTCACTCAATGAAAGGCGTTGTTAGGCTGCCAAAAAACTACAGTCTCCTGAAATCACAACATATATTTTTTCTTCCGACCTTCAAGATACTTTCAAGTAATGAGCAGTACACCAGTCAAACTTGGATGCCCAAGTTTCGTTCTCCTAGGTCGAAGCATTCGTTTGCAGGAACAGTTTGAATTTTTAGGTTTCACTGCGTTTTCTCCTATATTGACAGATGCAGTTAGAACTCTAAATCAAACACGGTTTGTGCTAGCTTCTTGAAACTTGACACAATACAATAGTTCTACGTTCTATCTCTAAGGTTTGTTTCCTCTTGATGTAGCCTTAAGCAGAGACTTGCGAATAACTCACTCAATGAAAGGCGTTGTTAGGCTGCCAAAAAACTACAGTCTCCTGAAATCACAACATATATTTTTTCTTCCGACCTTCATGATACTTTCAAGTAATGAGCAGTACACCAGTCAAACGTGGATGCCCAAGTTTCGTTCTCCTAGGTCGAAGCATTCGTTTGCAGGAACAGTTTGAATTTTTAGGTTTCACTGCGTTTTCTCCTATATTGACAGATGCAGTTAGAACTCTAAATCAAACACGGTTTGTGCTAGCTTCTTGAAACTTGACACAATACAGTAGTTCTACGTTCTATCTCTAGGGTTTGTTTCCTCTTGATGTAGCCTTAAGCAGAGACTGGTGAATAACTCACTCAATGAAAGGCGTTGTTAGGCTGCCAAAAAACTACAGTCTCCTGAAATCAAAACATATATTTTTTCTTCCGACCTTCATGGTACTTTCAAGTAATGAGCAGTACACCAGTCATTCTTGGATGCCCAAGTTTCGTTCTCCTAGGTCGAAGCATTCGTTTGCAGGAATAGTTTGAATTTTTAGGTTTCACTGCGTTTTCTTCTATATTGACAGATGCAGTTCGAACCCTAAATCAAAAACGGTTTTTGCTAGCTTCTTGAAACTTGACACAATACAATAGTTCTGCGTTCTATCTCTCAGGTTTGTTTCCTCTTGATGTAGCCTTAAGCAGAGACTTGCGAATAACTCACTCAATGAAAGGCGTTGTTAGGCTGCCAAAAAACTACATTCTCCTGAAATCACAACATATATTTTTTCTTCCGACCTTCATGATACTTTCAAGTAATGAGCAGTACACCAGTCAAACGTGGATGCCCAAGTTTCGTTCTCCTAGGTCGAAGCATTCGTTTGCAGGAACAGTTTGAATTTTTAGGTTTCACTGCGTTTTCTCCTATATTGACAGATGCAGTTAGAACTCTAAATCAAACACGGTTTGTGCTAGCTTCTTGAAACTTGACACAATACAGTAGTTCTACGTTCTATCTCTAGGGTTTGTTTCCTCTTGATGTAGCCTTAAGCAGAGACTGGTGAATAACTCACTCAATGAAAGGCGTTGTTAGGCTGCCAAAAAACTACAGTCTCCTGAAATCACAACATATATTTTTTCTTCCGACCTTCATGGTACTTTCAAGTAATGAGCAGTACACCAGTCATTCTTGGATGCCCAAGTTTCGTTCTCCTAGGTCGAAGCATTCGTTTGCAGGAATAGTTTGAATTTTTAGGTTTCACTGCGTTTTCTTCTATATTGACAGATGCAGTTCGAACCCTAAATCAAAAACGGTTTTTGCTAGCTTCTTGAAACTTGACACAATACAATAGTTCTGCGTTCTATCTCTCAGGTTTGTTTCCTCTTGATGTAGCCTTAAGCAGAGACTTGCGAATAACTCACTCAATGAAAGGCGTTGTTAGGCTGCCAAAAACTACAGTCTCCTGAAATCACAACATATATTTTTTCTTCCGACCTTCATGATAGTTTCAAGTAATGAGCAGTACACCAATCAAACTTGGATGCCCAAGTTTCATTCTCCTAGGTCGAAGCATTCGTTTGCAGGAACAGTTTGAATTTTTAGGTTTCACTGCGTTTTCTCCTATATTGACAGATGCAGTTAGAACTCTAAATCAAACACGGTTTGTGCTAGCTTCTTGAAACTTGACACAATCCAACAGTTCTACGTTCTATCTTTAAGGTTTGTTTCCTCTTGATGTAGCCTTAAGCAGAGACTGGCGAATAACTCACTCAATGAAAGGCATTGTTAGGCTGCCAAAAAACTGCAGTCTCCTGAAATCACAACATATATTTTTTCTTCCGACCTTCATGATACTTTCAAGTAATGAGCAGTACACCAGTCAAACTTGGATGCCCAAGTTTCGTTCTCCTAGGTCGAAGCATTCATTTGCAGGAACAGTTTGAATTTTTAGGTTTCACTGCGTTTTCTCCTATATTGACAGATGCAGTTAGAACTCTAAATCAAACACGGTTTGTGCTAGCTTCTTGAAACTTGACACAATACAATAGTTCTACGTTCTATCTCTAAGGTTTGTTTCCTCTTGATGTAGCCTTAAGCAGAGACTGGCGAATAACTCACTCAATGAAAGGCGTTGTTAGGCTGCCAAAAAGTGGCATCTCCTGAAATCACAACATATATTTTTTCTTCCGACCTTCATGATACTTTCAAGTAATGAGCAGTACACCAGTCAAACTTGGATGCCCAAGTTTCGTTCTCCTAGGTCGAAGCATTCGTTTGCAGGAACAGTTTGAATTTTTAGGTTTCACTGCGTTTTCTCCTATATTGACAGATGCATTTAGAACTCTAAATCAAACACGGTTTGTGCTAGCTTCTTGAAACTTGACACAATCCAACAGTTCTACGTTCTATCTTTATTGTTTGTTTCCTCTTGATGTAGCCTTAAGTAGAGACTGGCGAATAACTCACTCAATGAAAGGCATTGTTAGGCTGCCAAAAAACTGCAGTCTCCTGAAATCACAACATATATTTTTTCTTCCGAACTTCATGATACTTTCAAGTAATGAGCAGTACACCAGTCAAACTTGGATGCCCAAGTTTCGTTCTCCTAGGTCGAAGCATTCGTTTGCTGGAACAGTTTGAATTTTTAGGTTTCACTGCGTTTTCTTCTATATTGACAGATGCAGTTCGAACTCTAAATCAAACACGGTTTGTGCTAGCTTCTTGAAACTTGACACAATACAGTAGTTCTACGTTCTATCTCTAAGGTTTGTTTCCTCTTGATGTAGCCTTAAGCAGAGACTGGCGAATAACTCACTCAATGAAAGGCATTGTTAGGCTGCCAAAAAACTACAGTCTCCTGAAATCACAACATATATTTTTTCTTCCGACCTTCATGATAATTTCAAGTAATGAGCAGTACACCAGTCAAACTTGGATGCCCAAGTTTCGTTCTCCTATTCGAAGCATTCGTTTGCAGGAACAGTTTGAATTTTTAGATTTCACTGCGTTTTCTTCTATCTTGACAGATGCAGTTCGAACCCTAAATCAAACACGGTTTGTGCTAGCTTCTTGAAACATGACACAATACAATAGTTCTACGTTCTATCTCTAAGGTTTGTTTCCTCTTGATGTAGCCTTAAGCAGAGACTTCCGAATAACTCACTCAATGAAAGGCGTTGTTAGGCTGCCAAAAAACTACAGTCTCCTGAAATCACAACATATATTTTTTCTTCCGAACTTCATGATACTTTCAAGTAATGAGCAGTACACCAGTCAAACTTGGATGCCCAAGTTTCGTTCTCCTAGGTCGAAGCATTCGTTTGCAGGAACAGTTTGAATTTTTAGGTTTCACTGCGTTTTCTCCTATATTGACAGATGCAGTTAGAACTCTAAATCAAACACGGTTTGGGCTAGCTTCTTGAAACTTGACACAATACAATAGTTCTACGTTCTATCTCTAAGGTGTGATTCCTCTTGATGTAGCCTTAAGCAGAGACTGGCGAATAACTCACTCAATGAAAGGCGTTGTTAGGCTGCCAAAAAACTACAGTCTCCTGAAATCACAACATATATTTTTTCTTCCGACCTTCATGATGCTTTCAAGTAATGAGCAGTACACCAATCAAACTTGGATGCCCAAGTTTCGTTCTCCTAGGTCGAAGCATTCGTTTGCAGGAACAGTTTGAATTTTTAGGTTTCACTGCGTTTTCTCCTATATTGACAGATGCAGTTAGAACTCTAAATCAAACACGGTTTGTGCTAGCTTCTTGAAACTTGACACAATCCAACAGTTCTACGTTCTATCTTTAAGGTTTGTTTCCTCTTGATGTAGCCTTAAGCAGAGACTGGCGAATAACTCACTCAATGAAAGGCATTGTTAGGCTGCCAAAAAACTGCAGTCTCCTGAAATCACAACATATATTTTTTCTTCCGACCTTCATGATACTTTCAAGTAATGAGCAGTACACCAGTCAAACTTGGATGCCCAAGTTTCGTTCTCCTAGGTCGAAGCATTCGTTTGCAGGAACAGTTTGAATTTTTAGGTTTCACTGCGTTTTCTCCTATATTGACAGATGCAGTTAGAACTCTAAATCAAACACGGTTTGTGCTAGCTTCTTGAAACTTGACACAATACAATAGTTCTACGTTCTATCTCTAAGGTTTGTTTTCTCTTGATGTAGCCTTAAGCAGAGACTGGCGAATAACTCACTCAATGAAAGGCGTTGTTAGGCTGCCAAAAAGTGGCATCTCCTGAAATCACAACATATATTTTTTCTTCCGACCTTCATGATACTTTCAAGTAATGAGCAGTACACCAGTCAAACTTGGATGCCCAAGTTTTGTTCACCTAGGTCGAAGCATTCGTTTGCAGGAACAGTTTGAATTTTTAGGTTTCACTGCGTTTTCTTCTATATTGACAGATGCAGTTCGAACTCTAAATCAAACACGGTTTGTGCTAGCTTCTTGAAACTTGACACAATACAGTAGTTCTACGTTCTATCTCTAAGGTTTGTTTCCTATTGATGTAGCCTTAAGCAGAGACTGGCGAATAACTCACTCAATGAAAGGCGTTGTTAGGCTGCCAAAAAACTACAGTCTCCTGAAATCACAACATATATTTTTTCTTCCGAACTTCAAGATACTTTCAAGTAATGAGCAGTACACCAGTCAAACTTGGATGCCCAAGTTTCGTTCTCCTAGGTCGAAGCATTCGTTTGCAGGAACAGTTTGAATTTTTAGGTTTCACTGCATTTTCTCCTATATTGACAGATGCAGTTAGAACTCTAAATCAAACACGGTTTGTGCTAGCTTCTTGAAACTTGACACAATACAATAGTTCTACGTTCTATCTCTAAGGTTTGTTTCCTCTTGATGTAGCCTTAAGCAGAGACTTGCGAATAACTCACTCAATGAAAGGCGTTGTTAGGCTGCCAAAAAACTACAGTCTCCTGAAATCACAACATATATTTTTTCTTCCGAGCTTCATGATACTTTCAAATAATGAGCAGTACACCAGTCAAACTTGGATGCCCAAGTTTCGTTCTCCTAGGTTGAAGCATTCCTTTGCAGGAACAGTTTCAATTTTTAGGTTTCACTGCATTTTCTCCTATATTGACAGATGCAGTTAGAACTCTAAATCAAACACGGTTTGTGCTAGCTTCTTGAAACTTGACACAATACAATAGTTCTACGTTCTATCTCTAAGGTTTGTTTTCTCTTGATGTAGCCTTAAGCAGAGACTGGCGAATAACTCACTCAATGAAAGGCGTTGTTAGGCTGCCAAAAGGTGGCATCTCCTGAAATCACAACATATATTTTTTCTTCCGACCTTCATGATACTTTCAAGTAATGAGCAGTACACCAGTCAAACTTGGAACCCCAAGTTTCGTTCTCCTAGGTCGAAGCATTCGTTTGCAGGAACAGTTTGAATTTTTAGGTTTCACTGCGTTTTCTTCTATATTGACAGATGCAGTTCGAACTCTAAATCAAACACGGTTTGTGCTAGCTTCTTGAAACTTGACACAATACAGTAGTTCTACGTTCTATCTCTAAGGTTTGTTTCCTATTGATGTAGCCTTAAGCAGAGACTGGCGAATAACTCACTCAATGAAAGGCATTGTTAGGCTGCCAAAAAACTACAGTCTCCTGAAATCACAACATATATTTTTTCTTCCGACCTTCATGATACTTTCAAGTAATGAGCAGTACACCAGTCAAACTTGGATGCCCAAGTTTCGTTCTCCTAGGTCGAAGCATTCGTTTGCAGGAACAGTTTGAATTTTTAGATTTCACTGCGTTTTCTTCTATCTTGACAGATGCAGTTCGAACCCTAAATCAAACACGGTTTGTGCTAGCTTCTTGAAACTTGACACAATACAATAGTTCTACATTCTATCTCTAAGGTTTGTTTCCTCTTGATGTAGCCGTAAGCAGAGACTGGCGAATGATTCACTCAATGAAAGGCGTTGTTAGGCTGCCAAAAAACTACAGTCTCCTGAAATCACAACATATATTTTTTCTTCCGAACTTCAAGATACTTTCAAGTAATGAGCAGTACACCAGTTAAACTTGGATGCCCAAGTTTCGTTCTCCTAGGTCGAAGCATTCGTTTGCAGGAACAGTTTGAATTTTTAGGTTTCACTGCATTTTCTCCTATATTGACAGATGCAGTTAGAACTCTAAATCAAACACGGTTTGTGCTAGCTTCTTGAAACTTGACACAATACAATAGTTCTAGGTTCTATCTCTAAGGTTTGTTTCCTCTTGATGTAGCCTTAAGCAGAGACTTTCGAATAACTCACTCACTGAAAGGCGTTGTTAGGCTGCCAAAAAACTACAGTCTCCTGAAATCACAACATATATTTTTTCTTCCGAGCTTCATGATACTTTCAAGTAATGAGCAGTACACCAGTCAAACTTGGATGCCCAAGTTTCGTTCTCCTAGGTTGAAGCATTCCTTTGCAGGAACAGTTTGAATTTTTAGGTTTCACTGCATTTTCTCCTATATTGACAGATGCAGTTAGAACTCTAAATCAAACACGGTTTGTTCTAGCTTCTTGAAACTTGACACAATACAATAGTTCTACATTCTATCTCTAAGGTTTGTTTCCCTTGATGTAGCCGTAAGCAGAGACTGGCGAATAACTCACTCAATGAAAGGCGTTGTTAGGCTGCCAAAAAACTACAGTCTCCTGAAATCACAACATATATTTTTTCTTCCGACCTTCAAGATACTTTCACGTAATGAACAGTACACCAGTCAAACTTGGATGCCCAAGTTTCGTTCTCCTAGGTCGAAGCATTCGTTTGCAGGAACACTTTGAATTTTTAGGTTTCACTGCATTTTCTCCTATATTGACAGATGCAGTTAGAACTCTAAATCAAACACGGTTTGTGCTAGCTTCTTGAAACTTGACACAATACAATAGTTCTACGTTCTATCTCTAAGGTTTGTTTCCTCTTGATGTAGCCTTAAGCAGAGACTTGCGAATAACTCACTCAATGAAAGGCGTTGTTAGGATGCCAAAAAACTACAGTCTCCTGAAATCACAACATATATTTTTTCTTCCGAACTTCAAGATACTTTCAAGTAATGAGCAGTACACCAGTCAAACTTGGATGCCCAAGTTTCGTTCTCTTAGGTCGAAGCATTCGTTTGCAGGAACACTTTGAATTTTTAGGTTTCACTGCATTTTCTCCTATATTGACAGATGCAGTTAGAACTCTAAATCAAACACGGTTTGTGCTAGCTTCTTGAAACTTGACACAATACAATAGTTCTACGTTCTATCTCTAAGGTTTGTTTCCTCTTGATGTAGCCTTAAGCAGAGACTTGCGAATAACTTACTCAATGAAAGGCGTTGTTAGGCTGCCAAAATCTACAGTCTCCTGAAATCAAAACATATATTTTTTCTTCCGAGCTTCATGATACTTTCAAGTAATGAGCAGTACACCAGTCAAACTTGGATGCCCAAGTTTCGTTCTCCAAGGTCGAAGCATTCGTTCGCAGGAACAGTTTGAATTTTTAGGTTTCACTGCATTTTCTCCTATATTGACAGATGCAGTTAGAACTCTAAATCAAACACGGTTTGTGCTAGCTTCTTGAAACTTGACACAATACAATAGTTCTACATTCTATCTCTAAGGTTTGTTTCCTCTTGATGTAGCCGTAAGCAGAGACTGGCGAATAACTCACTCAATGAAAGGCGTTGTTAGGCTGCCAAAAAACTACAGTCTCCTGAAATCACAACATATGTTTTTTCTTCCGACCTTCAAGATACTTTCAAGTAATGAGCAGTACACCAGTTAAACTTGGATGCCCAAGTTTCGTTCTCCTAGGTCGAAGCATTCGTTTGCAGGAACAGTTTGAATTTTTAGGTTTCACTGCATTTTCTCCTATATTGACAGATGCAGTTAGAACTCTAAATCAAACACGGTTTGTGCTAGCTTCTTGAAACTTGACACAATACAATAGTTCTAGGTTCTATCTCTAAGGTTTTTTCCTCTTGATGTAGCCTTAAGCAGAGACTGGCGAATAACTCACTCACTGAAAGGCGTTGTTAGGCTGCCAAAAAACTACAGTCTCCTGAAATCACAACATATATTTTTTCTTCCGAGCTTCATGATACTTTCAAGTAATGAGCAGTACACCAGTCAAACTTGGATGCCCAAGTTTCGTTCTCCTAGGTCGAAGCATTCCTTTGCAGGAACAGTTTGAATTTTTAGGTTTCACTGCATTTTCTCCTATATTGACAGATGCAGTTAGAACTCTAAATCAAACACGGTTTGTGCTAGCTTCTTGAAACTTGACACAATACAATAGTTCTACATTCTATCTCTAAGGTTTTTTTTCTCTTGATGTAGCCTTAAGCAGAGACTGGCGAATAACTCACTCACTGAAAGGCGTTGTTAGGCTGCCAAAAAACTACAGTCTCCTGAAATCACAACATATATTTTTTCTTCCGACCTTCAAGATACTTTCAAGTAATGAACAGTACACCAGTCAAACTTGGATGCCCAAGTTTCGTTCTCCTAGGTCGAAGCATTCGTTTGCAGGAACAGTTTGAATTTTTAGGTTTCACTGAATTTTCTCCTATATTGACAGATGCAGTTAGAACTCTAAATCAAACATGGTTTGTGCTAGCTTCTTGAAACTTGACACAATACAATAGTTCTACGTTCTATCTCTAAGGTTTGTTTCCTCTTGATGTAGCCTTAAGCAGAGACTTGCGAATAACTCACTCAATGAAAGGCGTTGTTAGGATGCCAAAAAACTACAGTCTCCTGAAATCACAACATATATTTTTTCTTCCGACCTTCAAGATACTTTCAAGTAATGAGCAGTACACCAGTCAAACTTGGATGCCCAAGTTTCGTTCTCCTAGGTCGAAGCATTCGTTTGCAGGAACAGTTTGAATTTTTAGGTTTCACTGCGTTTTCTTCTATATTGACAGATGCAGTTAGAACTCTAAATCAAACACGGTTTGTGCTAGCTTCTTGAAACTTGACACAATACAATAGTTCTACGTTCTATCTCTAAGGTTTTTTTCCTCTTGATGTAGCCTTAAGCAGAGACTTGCGAATAACTCACTCAATGAAAGGCGTTGTTAGGATGCCAAAAAACAACAGTCTCCTGAAATCACAACATATATTTTTTCTTCCGACCTTCAAGATACTTTCAAGTAATGAGCAGTACACCAGTCAAACTTGGATGCCCAAGTTTCGTTCTCCTAGGTCGAAGCATTCGTTTGCAGGAACAGTTTGAATTTTTAGGTTTCACTGCGTTTTCTCCTATATTGACAGATGCAGTTAGAACTCTAAATCAAACACGGTTTGTGCTAGCTTCTTGAAACTTGACACAATACAATAGTTCTACATTCTATCTCTAAGGTTTGTTTCCTCTTGATGTAGCCTTAAGCAGAGACTTGCGAATAACTCACTCAATGAAAGGCATTGTTAGGCTGCCAAAAAACTACAGTCTCCTGAAATCACAACATATATTTTTTCTTCTGACCTTCATGATACTTTCAAGTAATGAGCAGTACACCAGTCAAACTTGGATGCCCAAGTTTCATTCTCCTAGGTCGAAGCATTCGTTTGCAGGAACAGTTTGAATTTTTTGGTTTCACTGCGTTTTCTCCTATATAGACAGATGCAGTTAGAAGTCTAAATCAAACACGGTTTGTGCTAGCTTCTTGAAACTTGACACAATACAATAGTTCTACGTTCTATCTCTAAGGTTTGTTTCCTCTTGATGTAGCCTTAAGCAGAGACTGGCGAATAACTCACTCACTGAAAGGCGTTGTTAGGCTGCCAAAAAACTACAGTCTCCTGAAATCACAACATATATTTTTTCTTCCGACCTTCATGATACTTTCAAGTAATGAGCAATACAACAGTCAAACTTGGATGCCCAAGTTTCGTTCTCCTAGGTCGAAGCATTCGTTTGCAGGAACAGTTTGAATTTTTAGGTTTCACTGCGTTTTCTCCAATATTGACAGATGCAGTTAGAACTCTAAATCAAACATGGTTTGTGCTAGCTTCTTGAAACTTGACACAATACAATAGTTCGACGTTATATCTCTAAGGTTTGTTTCCTCTTGATGTAGCCTTAAGCAGAGACTGGCGAATAACTCACTCACTGAAAGGCGTTGTTAGGCTGCCAAAAAACTACAGTCTCCTGAAATCACAACATATATTTTTTCTTCCGACCCTCATGATACTTTCAAGTAATGAGCAGTACACCAGTCAAACTTGGATGCCCAAGTTTCGTTCTCCTAGGTCGAAGCATTCGTTTGCAGGAACAGTTTGAATTTTTAGGTTTCACTGCGTTTTCTCCTATATTGACAGATGCAGTTAGAACTCTAAATCAAACACGGTTTGTGCTAGCTTCTTGAAACTTGACACAATACAATAGTTCTACGTTCTATCTCTAAGGTTTGTTTCCTCTTGATGTAGCCTTAAGCAGAGACTTGCGAATAACTCACTCAATGAAAGGCGTTGTTAGGATGCCAAAAAACTACAGTCTCCTGAAATCACAACATATATTTTTTCTTCCGACCTTCAAGATACTTTCAAGTAATGAGCAGTACACCAGTCAAACTTGGATGCCCAAGTTTCGTTCTCCTAGGTCGAAGCATTCGTTTGCAGGAACAGTTTGAATTTTTAGGTTTCACTGCGTTTTCTCCTATATTGACAGATGCAGTTAGAACTCTAAATCAAACACGGTTTGTGCTAGCTTCTTGAAACTTGACACAATACAATAGTTCTACGTTCTATCTCTAATGTTTGTTTCCTCTTGATGTAGCCTTAAGCAGAGACTGGCGAATAACTCACTCAATGAAAGGCGTTGTTAGGCTGCCAAAAAACTACAGTCTCCTGAAATCAAAACATATATTTTTTCTTCTGACCTTCATGATACTTTCAAGTAATGAGCAGTACACCAGTCAAACTTGGATGCCCAAGTTTCGTTCTCCTAGGTCGAAGCATTCGTTTGCAGGAACAGTTTGAATTTTTAGGTTTCACTGCGTGTTCTCCTATATTGACAGATGCAGTTAGAACTCTAAATCAAACACGGTTTGTGCTAGCTTCTTGAAACTTGACACAATACAATTGTTCTACGTTCTATCTCTAAGGTTTGTTTCCTCTTGATGTAGCCTTAAGCAGAGACTGGCGAATAACTCACTCAATGAAAGGCGTTGTTAGGCTGCCAAAAAACTACAGTCTCCTGAAATCACAACATATAATTTTTCTTCCGAACTTCATGATACTTTCAAGTAATGAGCAGTACACCAGTCAAACTTGGATGCCCAAGTTTCGTTCTCCTAGGTCGAAGCATTCGTTTGCAGGAACAGTTTGAATTTTTTGGTTTCACTGCGTTTTCTCCTATATAGACAGATGCAGTTAGAAGTCTAAATCAAACACGGTTTGTGCTAGCTTCTTGAAACTTGACACAATACAATAGTTCTACGTTCTATCTCTAATGTTTGTTTCCTCTTGATGTAGCCTTAAGCAGAGACTGGCGAATAACTCACTCACTGAAAGGCGTTGTTAGGCTGCCAAAAAACTACAATCTCCTGAAATCACAACATATATTTTTTCTTCCGACCTTCATGATACTTTCAAGTAATGAGCAGTACAACAGTCAAACTTGGATGCCCAAGTTTCGTTCTCCTAGGTCGAAGCATTCGTTTGCAGGAACAGTTTGAATTTTTAGGTTTCACTGCGTTTCCTCCAATATTGACAGATGCAGTTAGAACTCTAAATCAAACATGGTTTGTGCTAGCTTCTTGAAACTTGACACAATACAATAGTTCGACGTTATATCTCTAAGGTTTGTTTCCTCTTGATGTAGCCTTAAGCAGAGACTGGCGAATAACTCACTCACTGAAAGGCGTTGTTAGGCTGCCAAAAAACTACAGTCTCCTGAAATCACAACATATATTTTTTCTTCCGACCCTCATGATACTTTCAAGTAATGAGCAGTACACCAGTCAAACTTGGATGCCCAAGTTTCGTTCTCCTAGGTCGAAGCATTCGTTTGCAGGAACAGTTTGAATTTTTAGGTTTCACTGCGTTTTCTCCTATATTGACAGATGCAGTTAGAACTCTAAATCAAACACGGTTTGTGCTAGCTTCTTGAAACTTGACACAATACAATAGTTCTACGTTCTATCTCTAAGGTTTGTTTCCTCTTGATGTAGCCTTAAGCAGAGACTTGCGAATAACTCACTCAATGAAAGGCGTTGTTAGGATGCCAAAAAACTACAGTCTCCTGAAATCACAACATATATTTTTTCTTCCGACCTTCAAGATACTTTCAAGTAATGAGCAGTACACCAGTCAAACTTGGATGCCCAAGTTTCGTTCTCCTAGGTCGAAGCATTCGTTTGCAGGAACAGTTTGAATTTTTAGGTTTCACTGCGTTTTCTCCTATATTGACAGATGCAGTTAGAACTCTAAATCAAACACGGTTTGTGCTAGCTTCTTGAAACTTGACACAATACAATAGTTCTACGTTCTATCTCTAAGGTTTGTTTCCTCTTGATGTAGCCTTAAGCAGAGACTGGCGAATAACTCACTCAATGAAAGGCGTTGTTAGGCTGCCAAAAAACTACAGTCTCCTGAAATCAAAACATATATTTTTTCTTCTGACCTTCATGATACTTTCAAGTAATGAGCAGTACACCAGTCAAACTTGGATGCCCAAGTTTCGTTCTCCTAGGTCGAAGCATTCCTTTGCAGGAACAGTTTGAATTTTTAGGTTTCACTGCGTTTTCTCCTATATTGACAGATGCAGTTAGAACTCTAAATCAAACACGGTTTGTGCTAGCTTCTTGAAACTTGACACAATACAATTGTTCTACGTTCTATCTCTAAGGTTTGTTTCCTCTTGATGTAGCCTTAAGCAGAGACTGGCGAATAACTCACTCAATGAAAGGCGTTGTTAGGCTGCCAAAAAACTACAGTCTCCTGAAATCACAACATATAATTTTTCTTCCGAACTTCATGATACTTTCAAGTAATGAGCAGTACACCAGTCAAACTTGGATGCCCAAGTTTCGTTCTCCTAGGTCGAAGCATTCGTTTGCAGGAACAGTTTGAATTTTTTGGTTTCACTGCGTTTTCTCCTATAGAGACAGATGCAGTTAGAAGTCTAAATCAAACACGGTTTGTGCTAGCTTCTTGAAACTTGACACAATACAATAGTTCTACGTTCTATCTCTAAGGTTTGTTTCCTCTTGATGTAGCCTTAAGCAGAGACTGGCGAATAACTCACTCACTGAAAGGCGTTGTTAGGCTGCCAAAAAACTACAGACTCCTGAAATCACAACATATATTTTTTCTTCCGACCTTCATGATACTTTCAAGTAATGAGCAGTACAACAGTCAAACTTGGATGCCCAAGTTTCGTTCTCCTAGGTCGAAGCATTCGTTTGCAGGAACAGTTTGAATTTTTAGGTTTCACTGCATTTTCTCCTATATTGACAGATGCAGTTAGAACTCTAAATCAAACACGGTTTGTGCTAGCTTCTTGAAACTTGACACAATACAATAGTTCTACGTTCTATCTCTAAGGTTTTTTTCCTCTTGATGTAGCCTTAAGCAGAGACTTGCGAATAACTCACTCAATGAAAGGCGTTGTTAGGATGCCAAAAAACAACAGTCTCCTGAAATCACAACATATATTTTTTCTTCCGACCTTCAAGATACTTTCAAGTAATGAGCAGTACACCAGTCAAACTTGGATGCCCAAGTTTCGTTCTCCTAGGTCGAAGCATTCGTTTGCAGGAACAGTTTGAATTTTTAGGTTTCACTGCGTTTTCTCCTATATTGACAGATGCAGTTAGAACTCTAAATCAAACACGGTTTGTGCTAGCTTCTTGAAACTTGACACAATACAATAGTTCTACATTCTATCTCTAAGGTTTGTTTCCTCTTGATGTAGCCTTAAGCAGAGACTTGCGAATAACTCACTCAATGAAAGGCATTGTTAGGCTGCCAAAAAACTACAGTCTCCTGAAATCACAACATATATTTTTTCTTCTGACCTTCATGATACTTTCAAGTAATGAGCAGTACACCAGTCAATCTTGGATGCCCAAGTTTCATTCTCCTAGGTCGAAGCATTCGTTTGCAGGAACAGTTTGAATTTTTTGGTTTCACTGCGTTTTCTCCTATATAGACAGATGCAGTTAGAAGTCTAAATCAAACACGGTTCGTGCTAGCTTCTTGAAACTTGACACAATACAATAGTTCTACGTTCTATCTCTAATGTTTGTTTCCTCTTGATGTAGCCTTAAGCAGAGACTGGCGAATAACTCACTCAATGAAAGGCGTTGTTAGGCTGCCAAAAAACTACAGTCTCCTGAAATCACAACATATATTTTTTCTTCCGACCTTCATGATACTTTCAAGTAATGAGCAGTACAACAGTCAAACTTGGATGCCCAAGTTTCGTTCTCCTAGGTCGAAGCATTCGTTTGCAGGAACAGTTTGAATTTTTAGGTTTCACTGCGTTTTCTCCAATATTGACAGATGCAGTTAGAACTCTAAATCAAACATGGTTTGTGCTAGCTTCTTGAAACTTGACACAATACAATAGTTCGACGTTATATCTCTAAGGTTTCTTTCCTCTTGATGTAGCCTTAAGCAGAGACTGGCGAATAACTCACTCACTGAAAGGCGTTGTTAGGCTGCCAAAAAACTACAGTCTCCTGAAATCACAACATATATTTTTTCTTCCGACCCTCATGATACTTTCAAGTAATGAGCAGTACACCAGTCAAACTTGGATGCTCAAGTTTCGTTCTCCTAGGTCGAAGCATTCGTTTGCAGGAACAGTTTGAATTTTTTGGTTTCACTGCGTTTTCTCCTATATAGACAGATGCAGTTAGAAGTCTAAATCAAACACGGTTTGTGCTAGCTTCTTGAAACTTGACACAATACAATAGTTCTACGTTCTATCTCTAAGGTTTGTTTCCTCTTGATGTAGCCTTAAGCAGAGACTGGCGAATAACTCACTCACTGAAAGGCGTTGTTAGGCTGCCAAAAAACTACAGTCTCCTGAAATCACAACATATATTTTTTCTTCCGACCTTCATGATACTTTCAAGTAATGAGCAGTACAACAGTCAAACTTGGATGCCCAAGTTTCGTTCTCCTAGGTCGAAGCATTCGTTTGCAGGAACAGTTTGAATTTTTAGGTTTCACTGCATTTTCTCCTATATTGACAGATGCAGTTAGAACTCTAAATCAAACACGGTTTGTGCTAGCTTCTTGAAACTTGACACAATACAATAGTTCTACGTTCTATCTCTAAGGTTTTTTTCCTCTTGATGTAGCCTTAAGCAGAGACTTGCGAATAACTCACTCAATGAAAGGCGTTGTTAGGCTGCCAAAAAACTACAGTCTCCTGAAATCACAACATATATTTTTTCTTCCGACCCTCATGATACTTTCAAGTAATGAGCAGTACACCAGTCAAACTTGGATGCCCAAGTTTCGTTCTCCTAGGTCGAAGCATTCGTTTGCAGGAACAGTTTGAATTTTTAGGTTTCACTGCGTTTTCTCCTATATTGACAGATGCAGTTAGAACTCTAAATCAAACACGGTTTGTGCTAGCTTCTTGAAACTTGACACAATACAATAGTTCTACGTTCTATCTCTAAGGTTTGTTTCCTCTTGATGTAGCCTTAAGCAGAGACTGGCGAATAACTCACTCACTGAAAGGCGTTGTTAGGCTGCCAAAAAACTACAGTCTCCTGAAATCACAACATATATTTTTTCTTCCGACCTTCATGATACTTTCAAGTAATGAGCAGTACAACAGTCAAACTTGGATGCCCAAGTTTCGTTCTCCTAGGTCGAAGCATTCGTTTGCAGGAACAGTTTGAATTTTTAGGTTTCACTGCATTTTCTCCTATATTGACAGATGCAGTTAGAACTCTAAATCAAACACGGTTTTGTGCTAGCTTCTTGAAACTTGACACAATACAAGAGTTCTACGTTCTATCTCTAAGGTTTGTTTCCTCTTGATGTAGCCTTAAGCAGAGACTTGCGAATAACTCACTCAATGAAAGGCGTTGTTAGGCTGCCAAAAACTACAGTCTCCTGAAATCACAACATATATTTTTTCTTCCGACCTTCATGATACTTTCAAGTAATGAGCAGTACACCAGTCAAACTTGGATGCCCAAGTTTCGTTCTCCTAGGTCGAAGCATTCGTTTGCAGGAACAGTTTGAATTTTTAGGTTTCACTGCGTTTTCTCCTATATTGACAGATGCAGTTAGAACTCAAAAATCAAACACGGTTGTGCTAGCTTCTTGAAACTTGACACAATACAATAGTTCTACGTTCTATCTCTAAGGTTTGTTTCCTCTTGATGTAGCCTTAAGCAGAGACTGGCGAATAACTCACTCAATGAAAGGCGTTGTTAGGCTGCCAAAAAACTGCAGTCTCCTGAAATCACAACATATATTTTTTCTTCCAACCTTCATGATACTTTCAAGTAATGAGCATTACACCAGTCAAACTTGGATGCCCAAGTTTCGTTCTCCTAGGTCGAAGCATTCGTTTGCAGGAACAGTTTGAATTTTTTGGTTTCACTGCGTTTTCTTCTATGTTGACAGATGCAGTTAGAACTCTATATCAAACACGGTTTGTGCTAGCTTCTTGAAACTTGACACAATACAATAGTTCTATGTTCTATCTCTAAGGTTTGTTTCCTCTTGATGTAGCCTTAAGCAGAGACTGGCGAATAACTCACTCGATGAAAGGCGTTGTTAGGCTGCCAAAAAACTACAGTCTCCTGAAATCACAACATATATTTTTTCTTCCGAACTTCATGATACTTTCAAGTAATGAGCAGTACACCAGTCAAACTTGGATGCCCAACGATTGCTTCGTTCGGGGTTGGGTG
>NW_027517867.1:0-39016 GCF_048772815.1 Callospermophilus lateralis | reverse complement strand
TCAATGAAAGTGCTTTTCCACAGTCTGTGTCTAGGTCTACTTGAAGAGGAAACAAACCATAGATACAAACCTGAGAACTCCTTTTTTTTGTCAAATTTCAAAGAGCTACTATAAACCATGTGGGATTTAGAGTTCCAAATTCATCTATCTATATAGGAGAGAACAGAGGGAAACCTAAATATGAAAGCTGCTATTGTAGACGAACGCTTCAACCTAGAAGAACAAATATTGGTGAGCCAAGTGGGATTTGTGTACTGATCATTAGCAACAAGTATCATCAAGATTGGGTGAAAAAATATTTGCTGGTATTTTAGAAACTCGTTATATCTTAGAAGCTTGGAAACCCATCTCAATGAAAGTGCTTTTCCACAGTCTGTGCCTAGGGCTACTTGAAGACCAAACAAACCATACAGACAAAATTGAGAACTCCTTTATTTTGTCAAGTTTCAAAGAGCTACTACAAACCATGTTGGATTTAGAGTTCCAAATTCATCTATCTATACAGGAGGGAACAGAGGGAAACCTAAATATAAAAACTGCTACTGTAGACGAACGCTTCAACCTAGAAGAACAAAATTTGGTGAGCCAAGTGGGATTTGTGTACTGATCATTACCACCAAGTATCATCAAGATTGGGTGAAAAAATATTTGCTGGTATTTCGGAAACTCGTAATTTCTTAGAAGCTTGGCAACCCCTCTCAATGAAAGTGCTTTTCCACAGTCTGTGACTAGTGCTACTTGAAGAGGAAAGAAACCATAGAGACAAAACTGAGAACTCCTTTATTTTGTCAAGTTTCAAAGAGCTACTATAAACCAAGTTGGATTTAGAGTCCCAAATTCATCTATCTATACAGGAGAGAACAGAGGGAAACCTAAATATAAAAACTCCTACTGTAGACGAACGCTTCAACCTAGAAGAACAAAATTTCGTGAGCCAAGTGGGATTTGTGTACTGATCATTGCCACCAAGTATCATCAAGATTGGGTGAAAAAATATTTCCTGGTGTTTCGGAAACTTGTAATTTCTTAGAAGCTTGGCAACCCCTCTCAATGAAACTGCTTTTCCACAGTCTGTGACTAGGGCTACTTGAAGAGGAAAGAAACCATAGAGACAAAACTGAGAACTCCTTTTTTTTGTCAAATTTCAAAGAGCTACTATAAACCATGTGGGATTTAGAGTTCCAAATTCATCTATCTATATAGGAGAGAACAGAGGGAAACCTAAATATAAAAACTGCTACTGTAGACGAACGCTTCAAACTAGAAGAACAAAATTTGGTGAGCCAAGAGGGATTTGTGTACTGATCATTACCACCAAGTATCATCAAGATTGGGTGAAAAAATATTTGCTGGTATTTCGGAAACTCGTTATTTCTTAGAAGCTTGGCAACCCCTCTCAATGAAAGTGCTTTTCCACAGTCTGTGCCTAGGTCTACTTGAAGAGGAAACAAACCATAGATACAAACCTGAGAACTCCTTTTTTTTGTCAAATTTCAAAGAGCTACTATAAACCATGTGGGATTTAGAGTTCCAAATTCATCTATCTATATAGGAGAGAACAGAGGGAAACCTAAATATGAAAGCTGCTATTGTAGACGAACGCTTCAACCTAGAAGAACAAATATTGGTGAGCCAAGTGGGATTTGTGTACTGATCATTAGCAACAAGTATCATCAAGATTGGGTGAAAAAATATTTGCTGGTATTTTAGAAACTCGTTATATCTTAGAAGCTTGGAAACCCATCTCAATGAAAGTGCTTTTCCACAGTCTGTGCCTAGGGCTACTTGAAGACCAAACAAACCATACAGACAAAATTGAGAACTCCTTTATTTTGTCAAGTTTCAAAGAGCTACTACAAACCATGTTGGATTTAGAGTTCCAAATTCATCTATCTATATAGGAGAGAACAGAGGGAAACCTAAATATAAAAACTGCTACTGTAGACGAAAGCTTCAAACTAGAAGAACAAAATTTGGTGAGCCAAGTGGGATCTGTGTACTGATCATTACCACCAAGTATCATCAAGATTGGCTGAAAAAATATTTGCTGGTATTTTTGAAACTCGTTATGTCTTAGAAGCTTGGCAACCCCTCTCAATGAAAGTGCTTTTCCACAGTCTGTGCCTAGGGCTACTTGAAGAGGAAACAAACCATAGAGACAAAACTGAGAACTCCTTTATTTTGTCAAGTTTCAAAGAGCTACTACAATCCATGTTGGATTTAGAGTTCCAAATTCATCTATCTATACAGGAGAGAACAGAGGGAAACCTAAATATAAAAACTGCTACTATAGACGAACACTTCAACCTAGAAGAACAAAATTTGGTGAGCCAAGTGGGATTTGTGTACTGATCATTACCACCAAGTATCATCAAGATTGGCTGAAAAAATATTTGCTGGTGTTTCGGAAACTTGTAATTTCTTAGAAGCTTGGCAACCCCTCTCAATGAAAGTGCTTTTCCACAGTCTTTGCCTAGGGCTACTTGAAGAGGAAACAAACCATAGAGACAAAACTGAGAACTCCTTTATTTTGTCAAGTTTCAAAGAGCTACTACAAACCATGTTGGATTTAGAGTTCCAAATTCATCTATCTATATATGAGAGAACAGAGTGAAACCTAAATATAAAAACTGCTCCTGTAGACGAACGCTTCAACGTAGAAGAACAAAATTGGGTGAGCCAAGTGGGATTTGTGTACTGATCATTACCACCAAGTATCATCAAGATTGGGTGAAAAAATATTTGCTGGTATTTTGGAAACTCGTTATTTCTTAGAAGCTTGGCAACCCATCTCAATGAAAGTGCATCCACAGTCTGTGCCTAGGGCTACTTGAAGAGGAAACAAACCATAGAGACAAAACTGAGAACTCCTTTATTTTGTCAAGTTTCAAAGAGCTACTACAATCCATGTTGGATTTAGAGTTCCAAATTCATCTATCTATATAGGAGAGAACAGAGAGAAACCTAAATATAAAAACTGCTACTGTAGACGAACGCTTCAACCTAGAAGAACAAAATTTTTTAAGCCAAGTGGGATTTGTGTACTGATCATTACCACCAAGTATCATCAAGATTGGGTGAAAAAATATTTGCTGGTATTTCGGAAACTCGTTATTTCTTAGAAGCTTGGCAACCCCTCTCATTGAAAGTGCTTTTCCACAGTCTGTGCCTAGGGCTACTTCAAGAGGAAAAAATCATAGAGACAAAACTCAGAACTTCTCTATTTTGTCAAGATTCAAAGAGCTACTACAAACCATGTTGGATTAGGGTTCCAAATTCATCTATCTATACAGGACAGAACAGAGGGAAACCTAAATATAAAAACTGCTACTTTAGCGAACGCTTCAACCTAGAAGAACAAAATTTGGTGAGCCAAGTGGGATTTGTGTACTGATCATTACCACCAAGTATCATCAAGATTGGGTGAAAAAATATTTCCTGGTATTTCGGAAACTCGTAATTTCTTAGAAGCTTGGCAACCCCTCTCAATGAAAGTGCTTTTCCACAGTGTGTGACTAGGGCTACTTGAAGAGGAAAGAAACCATAGAGACAAAACTGAGAACTCCTTTATTTTGTCAAGTTTCAAAGAGCTACTACAAACCATGTTGGATTTAGGGTCCCAAATTCATCTATCTATACAGGAGAGAACAGAGGGAAACCTAAATATAAAAACTGCTACTGTAGACGAACGCTTCAACCTAGAAGAACAAAATTTGGTGAGCCAAGTGGGATTTGTGTACTGTTCATTTCCACCAAGTATCATCAAGATTGGGTGAAAAAATATTTGCTGGTGTTTCGGAAACTTGTAATTTCTTAGAAGCTTGGCAACCACTCTCATTGAAAGTGCTTTTCCACAGTCTGTGCCTAGGGCTACTTGAAGAGGAAACAAACCATAGAGACAAAACTGAGAACTCCTTTATTTTGTCAAGTTTCAAAGAGCTACTACAAACCATGTGGTCTTAGAGTTCCAAATTCATCTATTTATATATGAGAGAACAGAGTGAAACCTAAATATAAAAACTGCTACTGTAGACGAACATTTCAACCTAGAAGAACAAAATTTGGTGAGCCAAGTGGGATTTTTGTACTGATCATTACCACCAAGTATCATCAAGATTGGGGGAAAAAATATTTGCAGGTATTTCGGAAACTCGTTATTTCTTAGAAGCTTGGCAACCCCTCTCAATGAAAGTGCTTTTCCACAGTCTGTGCCCAGGGCTACTTGAAGAAGAAACAAACCATAGAGACAAACCTGAAACTCCTTTATTTTGTCAAGTTTCAAAGAGCTACTATAAACCATGTTGGATTTAGAGTTCCAAATTCATCTATCTATATAGGAGAGAACAGAGGGAAACCTAAATATGAAAACTGCTATTGTAGATGAACGCTTGAACCTAGAAGAACAAAATTTGGTGAGCCAAGTGGGATTTGTGTACTGATCATTACCACCAAGTATCCTCAAGGTTGGGTGAAAAAATATTTGCTGGTATTTTAGAAACTCGTTATTTCTTAGAAGCTTGGCAACCCCTCTCAATGAAAGTGCTTTCCACAGTCTGTGCCTGGGGCTACTTGAAGAGGAAACAAACCATATAGACAAAACTGAGAACTCCTTTATTTTGTCAAGATTCAAAGAGCTACTACAAACCATGTTGGATTTAGAGTCCCAAATTCATCTATCTATACAGGAGAGAACAGAGGGAAACCTAAATATAAAAACTGCTACTGTAGACGAACGCTTCAACCTAGAAGAACAAAATTTGGTGAGCCAAGTGGGATTTGTGTACTCTTCATTTCCACCATGTATCATCAAGATTGGGTGAAAAAATATTTGCTGGTGTTTCGGAAACTTGTAATTTCTTAGAAGCTTGGCAACCACTCTCAATGAAAGTGCTTTTCCACAGTCTGTGCCTAGGGCTACTTGAAGAGGAAACAAACCATAGAGACAAAACTGAGAACTCCTTTATTTTGTCAAGTTTCAAAGAGCTACTACAAACCATGTTGGATTTAGAGTTCCAAATTAATCTATCTATACAGGAGAGAACAGAGGGAAACCTAAATATAAAAACTGCTACTGTAGACGAACGCTTCAACCTAGAAGAACAAAATTTGGTGAGCCAAGTGGGATTTGTGTACTGATCATTGCCACCAAGTATCATCAAGATTGGGTGAAAAAATATTTCCTGGTGTTTCGGAAACTTGTAATTTCTTAGAAGCTTGGCAACCCCTCTCAATGAAACTGCTTTTCCACAGTCTGTGACTAGGGCTACTTGAAGAGGAAAGAAACCATAGAGACAAAACTGAGAACTCCTTTTTTTTGTCAAATTTCAAAGAGCTACTATAAACCATGTGGGATTTAGAGTTCCAAATTCATCTATCTATATAGGAGAGAACAGAGGGAAACCTAAATATAAAAACTGCTACTGTAGACGAACGCTTCAAACTAGAAGAACAAAATTTGGTGAGCCAAGAGGGATTTGTGTACTGATCATTACCACCAAGTATCATCAAGATTGGGTGAAAAAATATTTGCTGGTATTTCGGAAACTCGTTATTTCTTAGAAGCTTGGCAACCCCTCTCAATGAAAGTGCTTTTCCACAGTCTGTGCCTAGGTCTACTTGAAGAGGAAACAAACCATAGATACAAACCTGAGAACTCCTTTTTTTTGTCAAATTTCAAAGAGCTACTATAAACCATGTGGGATTTAGAGTTCCAAATTCATCTATCTATATAGGAGAGAACAGAGGGAAACCTAAATATGAAAGCTGCTATTGTAGACGAACGCTTCAACCTAGAAGAACAAATATTGGTGAGCCAAGTGGGATTTGTGTACTGATCATTAGCAACAAGTATCATCAAGATTGGGTGAAAAAATATTTGCTGGTATTTTAGAAACTCGTTATATCTTAGAAGCTTGGAAACCCATCTCAATGAAAGTGCTTTTCCACAGTCTGTGCCTAGGGCTACTTGAAGACCAAACAAACCATACAGACAAAATTGAGAACTCCTTTATTTTGTCAAGTTTCAAAGAGCTACTACAAACCATGTTGGATTTAGAGTTCCAAATTCATCTATCTATATAGGAGAGAACAGAGGGAAACCTAAATATAAAAACTGCTACTGTAGACGAAAGATTCAAACTAGAAGAACAAAATTTGGTGAGCCAAGTGGGATCTGTGTACTGATCATTACCACCAAGTATCATCAAGATTGGCTGAAAAAATATTTGCTGGTATTTTTGAAACTCGTTATGTCTTAGAAGCTTGGCAACCCCTCTCAATGAAAGTGCTTTTCCACAGTCTGTGCCTAGGGCTACTTGAAGAGGAAACAAACCATAGAGACAAAACTGAGAACTCCTTTATTTTGTCAAGTTTCAAAGAGCTACTACAATCCATGTTGGATTTAGAGTTCC
This sequence comes from Callospermophilus lateralis, assembly GCF_048772815.1. Taxonomy (NCBI): domain Eukaryota; kingdom Metazoa; phylum Chordata; class Mammalia; order Rodentia; family Sciuridae; genus Callospermophilus; species Callospermophilus lateralis. The sequence goes on along the minus strand of NW_027517867.1, from coordinate 32,606 downwards.
AAATTCATCTATCTATACAGGAGAGAACAGAGGGAAACCTAAATATAAAAACTGCTACTATAGACGAACACTTCAACCTAGAAGAACAAAATTTGGTGAGCCAAGTGGGATTTGTGTACTGATCATTACCACCAAGTATCATCAAGATTGGCTGAAAAAATATTTGCTGGTGTTTCGGAAACTTGTAATTTCTTAGAAGCTTGGCAACCCCTCTCAATGAAAGTGCTTTTCCACAGTCTGTGCCTAGGGCTACTTGAAGAGGAAACAAACCATAGAGACAAAACTGAGAACTCCTTTATTTTGTCAAGTTTCAAAGAGCTACTACAAACCATGTTGGATTTAGAGTTCCAAATTCATCTATCTATATATGAGAGAACAGAGTGAAACCTAAATATAAAAACTGCTCCTGTAGACGAACGCTTCAACGTAGAAGAACAAAATTGGGTGAGCCAAGTGGGATTTGTGTACTGATCATTACCACCAAGTATCATCAAGATTGGGTGAAAAAATATTTGCTGGTATTTTGGAAACTCGTTATTTCTTAGAAGCTTGGCAACCCATCTCAATGAAAGTGCATCCACAGTCTGTGCCTAGGGCTACTTGAAAAGGAAACAAACCATAGAGACAAAACTGAGAACTCCTTTATTTTGTCAAGTTTCAAAGAGCTACTACAATCCATGTTGGATTTAGAGTTCCAAATTCATCTATCTATATAGGAGAGAACAGAGAGAAACCTAAATATAAAAACTGCTACTGTAGACGAACGCTTCAACCTAGAAGAACAAAATTTTTTAAGCCAAGTGGGATTTGTGTACTGATCATTACCACCAAGTATCATCAAGATTGGGTGAAAAAATATTTGCTGGTATTTCGGAAACTCGTTATTTCTTAGAAGCTTGGCAACCCCTCTCATTGAAAGTGCTTTTCCACAGTCTGTGCCTAGGGCTACTTCAAGAGGAAAAAACCATAGAGACAAAACTCAGAACTTCTTTATTTTGTCAAGATTCAAAGAGCTACTACAAACCATGTTGGATTAGGGTTCCAAATTCATCTATCTATACAGGAGAGAACAGAGGGAAACCTAAATATAAAAACTGCTACTTTAGCGAACGCTTCAACCTAGAAGAACAAAATTTGGTGAGCCAAGTGGGATTTGTGTACTGATCATTACCACCAAGTATCATCAAGATTGGGTGAAAAAATATTTCCTGGTATTTCGGAAACTCGTAATTTCTTAGAAGCTTGGCAACCCCTCTCAATGAAAGTGCTTTTCCACAGTCTGGGACTAGGGCTACTTGAAGAGGAAAGAAACCATAGAGACAAAACTGAGAACTCCTTTATTTTGACAAGTTTCAAAGAGCTACTACAAACCATGTTGGATTTAGAGTTCCAAATTCATCTATCTATATATGAGAGAACAGAGTGAAACCTAAATATAAAAACTGCTACTGTAGACGAACGCTTCAACCTAGAAGAACAAAATTTGGTGAGCCAAGTGGGATTTGTGTACTGATCATTACCACCAAGTATCATCAAAATTGGGTGAAAAAATATTTGCTGGTATTTCGGAAACTCGTTATTTCTTAGAAGCTTGGCAACCCCTCTCAATGAAAGTGATTTTCCACAGTCTGTGACTAGGGCTACTTGAAGAGGAAACAAACCATAGAGACAAAACTGAGAACTCCTTTATTTTGTCAAGTTTCAAAGAGCTACTACAATCCATGTTGGATTTAGAGTTCCAAATTCATCTATCTATATAGGAGAGAACAGACAGAAACCTAAATATATATAAAAACTGCTACTGTAGACGAACGCTTCAACCTAGAAGAACAAAATTTGGTGAGCCAAGTGGGATTTGTGTACTGATCATTACCACCAAGTATCATCAAGATTGGGTGAAACAATATTTGCTGGTGTTTCGGAAACTTGTAATATCTTAGAAGCTTGTCAACCACTCTCAATGAAGTGCTTTTCCACAGTCTGTGCCTAGGGCTACTTAAAGAGGAAACAAACCATAGAGACAAAACTGAGAACTCCTTTATTTTGTCAAGTTTCAAAGAGCTACTACAAACCATGTTGGTTTAGAGTTCCAAATTTATCTATCAATATATGAGAGAACAGAGTGAAACCTAAATATAAAAACTGCTCCTGTAGACGAACGCTTCAACGTATAAGAACAAAATTTGGTGAGCCAAGTGGGATTTGTGTACTGATCATTACCACCAAGTATCATCAAGATTGGGTGAAAAAATATTTGCTGATATTTTGGAAACTCGTTATTTCTTAGAAGCTGGGCAACCCCTATCAATGAAAGTGCTTTTCCACAGTCTGTGACTAGGGCTACTTGAAGAGGAAAGAAACCATAGAGACAAAACTGAGAACTCCTTTATTTTGTCAAGTTTCAAAGAGCTACTACAAACCATGTTGGATTTAGAGTCCCAAATTCATCTATCTATACAGGAGAGAACAGAGGGAAACCTAAATATAAAAACTGCTACTGTAGACGAATGCTTCAACCTAGAAGAACAAAATTTGGTGAGCCAAGTGGGATTTGTGTACTGATCATTACCACCAAGTATCATCAAGATTGGGTGAAAAAATATTTGCTGGTATTTCGGAAACTCGTTATTTCTTAGAAGCTTGGCAACCCATCTCAATGAAAGTGCTTCCACATTCTGTGCCTAGGGCTACTTGAAGAGGAAACCAGCCATAGAGACAAAACTGAGAACTCCTTTATTTTGTCAAGTTTCAAAGAGCTACTACAATCCATGTTGGATTTAGAGTTCCAAATTCATCTATCTATACAGGAGAGAACAGAGGGAAACCTAAATATAAAAACTGCTACTGTAGACGAACGCTTCAACCTAGAAGAACAAAATTTGGTGAGCCAAGTGGGATTTGTGTACTCTTCATTTCCACCATGTATCATCAAGATTGGGTGAAAAAATATTTGCTGGTGTTTCGGAAACTTGTAATTTCTTAGAAGCTTGGCAACCACTCTCAATGAAAGTGCTTTTCCACAGTCTGTGCCTAGGGCTACTTGAAGAGGAAACAAACCATAGAGACAAAACTGAGAACTCCTTTATTTTGTCAAGTTTCAAAGAGCTACTACAAACCATGTTGGATTTAGAGTTCCAAATTAATCTATCTATACAGGAGAGAACAGAGGGAAACCTAAATATAAAAACTGCTACTGTAGACGAACGCTTCAACCTAGAAGAACAAAATTTGGTGAGCCAAGTGGGATTTGTGTACTGATCATTGCCACCAAGTATCATCAAGATTGGGTGAAAAAATATTTCCTGGTGTTTCGGAAACTTGTAATTTCTTAGAAGCTTGGCAACCCCTCTCAATGAAACTGCTTTTCCACAGTCTGTGACTAGGGCTACTTGAAGAGGAAAGAAACCATAGAGACAAAACTGAGAACTCCTTTTTTTTGTCAAATTTCAAAGAGCTACTATAAACCATGTGGGATTTAGAGTTCCAAATTCATCTATCTATATAGGAGAGAACAGAGGGAAACCTAAATATAAAAACTGCTACTGTAGACGAACGCTTCAAACTAGAAGAACAAAATTTGGTGAGCCAAGAGGGATTTGTGTACTGATCATTACCACCAAGTATCATCAAGATTGGGTGAAAAAATATTTGCTGGTATTTCGGAAACTCGTTATTTCTTAGAAGCTTGGCAACCCCTCTCAATGAAAGTGCTTTTCCACAGTCTGTGCCTAGGTCTACTTGAAGAGGAAACAAACCATAGATACAAACCTGAGAACTCCTTTTTTTTGTCAAATTTCAAAGAGCTACTATAAACCATGTGGGATTTAGAGTTCCAAATTCATCTATCTATATAGGAGAGAACAGAGGGAAACCTAAATATGAAAGCTGCTATTGTAGACGAACGCTTCAACCTAGAAGAACAAATATTGGTGAGCCAAGTGGGATTTGTGTACTGATCATTAGCAACAAGTATCATCAAGATTGGGTGAAAAAATATTTGCTGGTATTTTAGAAACTCGTTATATCTTAGAAGCTTGGAAACCCATCTCAATGAAAGTGCTTTTCCACAGTCTGTGCCTAGGGCTACTTGAAGACCAAACAAACCATACAGACAAAATTGAGAACTCCTTTATTTTGTCAAGTTTCAAAGAGCTACTACAAACCATGTTGGATTTAGAGTTCCAAATTCATCTATCTATATAGGAGAGAACAGAGGGAAACCTAAATATAAAAACTGCTACTGTAGACGAAAGATTCAAACTAGAAGAACAAAATTTGGTGAGCCAAGTGGGATCTGTGTACTGATCATTACCACCAAGTATCATCAAGATTGGCTGAAAAAATATTTGCTGGTATTTTTGAAACTCGTTATGTCTTAGAAGCTTGGCAACCCCTCTCAATGAAAGTGCTTTTCCACAGTCTGTGCCTAGGGCTACTTGAAGAGGAAACAAACCATAGAGACAAAACTGAGAACTCCTTTATTTTGTCAAGTTTCAAAGAGCTACTACAATCCATGTTGGATTTAGAGTTCCAAATTCATCTATCTATACAGGAGAGAACAGAGGGAAACCTAAATATAAAAACTGCTACTATAGACGAACACTTCAACCTAGAAGAACAAAATTTGGTGAGCCAAGTGGGATTTGTGTACTGATCATTACCACCAAGTATCATCAAGATTGGCTGAAAAAATATTTGCTGGTGTTTCGGAAACTTGTAATTTCTTAGAAGCTTGGCAACCCCTCTCAATGAAAGTGCTTTTTCACAGTCTGTGCCTAGGGCTACTTGAAGAGGAAAGAAACCATAGAGACAAAACTGAGAACTCCTTTATTTTGACAAGTTTCAAAGAGCTACTACAAACCATGTTGGATTTAGAGTTCCAAATTCATCTATCTATATATGAGAGAACAGAGTGAAACCTAAATATAAAAACTGCTACTGTAGACGAACGCTTCAACCTAGAAGAACAAAATTTGGTGAGCCAAGTGGGATTTGTGTACTGATCATTACCACCAAGTATCATCAAAATTGGGTGAAAAAATATTTGCTGGTATTTCGGAAACTCGTTATTTCTTAGAAGCTTGGCAACCCCTCTCAATGAAAGTGATTTTCCACAGTCTGTGACTAGGGCTACTTGAAGAGGAAACAAACCATAGAGACAAAACTGAGAACTCCTTTATTTTGTCAAGTTTCAAAGAGCTACTACAATCCATGTTGGATTTAGAGTTCCAAATTCATCTATCTATATAGGAGAGAACAGACAGAAACCTAAATATATATAAAAACTGCTACTGTAGACGAACGCTTCAACCTAGAAGAACAAAATTTGGTGAGCCAAGTGGGATTTGTGTACTGATCATTACCACCAAGTATCATCAAGATTGGGTGAAACAATATTTGCTGGTGTTTCGGAAACTTGTAATATCTTAGAAGCTTGTCAACCACTCTCAATGAAGTGCTTTTCCACAGTCTGTGCCTAGGGCTACTTAAAGAGGAAACAAACCATAGAGACAAAACTGAGAACTCCTTTATTTTGTCAAGTTTCAAAGAGCTACTACAAACCATGTTGGTTTAGAGTTCCAAATTTATCTATCAATATATGAGAGAACAGAGTGAAACCTAAATATAAAAACTGCTCCTGTAGACGAACGCTTCAACGTATAAGAACAAAATTTGGTGAGCCAAGTGGGATTTGTGTACTGATCATTACCACCAAGTATCATCAAGATTGGGTGAAAAAATATTTGCTGCTATTTTGGAAACTCGTTATTTCTTAGAAGCTGGGCAACCCCTATCAATGAAAGTGCTTTTCCACAGTCTGTGACTAGGGCTACTTGAAGAGGAAAGAAACCATAGAGACAAAACTGAGAACTCCTTTATTTTGTCAAGTTTCAAAGAGCTACTACAAACCATGTTGGATTTAGAGTCCCAAATTCATCTATCTATACAGGAGAGAACAGAGGGAAACCTAAATATAAAAACTGCTACTGTAGACGAATGCTTCAACCTAGAAGAACAAAATTTGGTGAGCCAAGTGGGATTTGTGTACTGATCATTACCACCAAGTATCATCAAGATTGGGTGAAAAAATATTTGCTGGTATTTCGGAAACTCGTTATTTCTTAGAAGCTTGGCAACCCATCTCAATGAAAGTGCTTCCACATTCTGTGCCTAGGGCTACTTGAAGAGGAAACCAGCCATAGAGACAAAACTGAGAACTCCTTTATTTTGTCAAGTTTCAAAGAGCTACTACAATCCATGTTGGATTTAGAGTTCCAAATTCATCTATCTATATAGGAGAGAACAGAGAGAAACCTAAATATAAAAACTGCTACTGTAGACGAACGCTTCAACCTAGAAGAACAAAATTTGGTGAGCCAAGTGGGATCTGTGTTCTCATCATTACCACCAAGTATCATCAAAATTGGGTGAAAAAATATTTGCTGGTATTTCGGAAACTCGTTATGTCTTAGAAGGTTGGCAACCCCTCTCATTGAAAGTGCTTTTCCACAGTCTGTGCCTAGGGCTACTTGAAGAGGAAACAAACCATAGAGACAAAACTGAGAACTCCTTTATTTTGTCAAGTTTCAAAGAGCTACTACAATCCATGTTGGATTTAGAGTTCCAAATTCATCTATCTATACAGGAGAGAACAGAGGGAAACCTAAATATAAAAACTGCTACTATAGACGAACACTTCAACCTAGAAGAACAAAATTTGGTGAGCCAAGTGGGATTTGTGTACTGATCATTACCACCAAGTATCATCAAGATTGGCTGAAAAAATATTTGCTGGTGTTTCGGAAACTTGTAATTTCTTAGAAGCTTGGCAAAACCTCTCAATGAAAGTGCTTTTCCACAGTCTGTGCCTAGGGCTACTTGAAGAGGAAACAAACCATAGAGACAAAACTGAGAACTCCTTTATTTTGTCAAGTTTCAAAGAGCTACTACAATCCATGTTGGATTTAGAGTTCCAAATTCATCTATCTATACAGGAGAGAACAGAGGGAAACCTAAATATAAAAACTGCTACTATAGACGAACACTTCAACCTAGAAGAACAAAATTTGGTGAGCCAAGTGGGATTTGTGTACTGATCATTACCACCAAGTATCATCAAGATTGGCTGAAAAAATATTTGCTTGTGTTTCGGAATCTTGTAATTTCTTAGAAGCTTGGCAACCCCTCTCAATGAAAGTGCTTTTCCACAGTCTGTGCCTAGGGCTACTTGAAGAGGAAACAAACCATAGAGACAAAACTGAGAACTCCTTTATTTTGTCAAGTTTCAAAGAGCTACTACAATCCATGTTGGATTTAGAGTTCCAAATTCATCTATCTATACAGGAGAGAACAGAGGGAAACCTAAATATAAAAACTGCTACTATAGACGAACACTTCAACCTAGAAGAACAAAATTTGGTGAGCCAAGTGGGATTTGTGTACTGATCATTACCACCAAGTATCATCAAGATTGGCTGAAAAAATATTTGCTTGTGTTTCGGAAACTTGTAATTTCTTAGAAGCTTGGCAACCCCTCTCAATGAAAGTGCTTTTCCACAGTCTGTGCCTAGGGCTACTTGAAGAGGAAACAAACCATAGAGACAAACCTGAGAACTCTTTTATTTTGTCAAGTTTCAAAGAGCTACTGCAAACCATGTTGGATGTAGAGTTCCAAATTCATCTATCTATATATGAGAGAACAGAGTGAAACCTAAATATAAAAACTGCTACTGTAGACGAACGTTACATCCTGGAATAACAAAATTTGGTGAGCCAATTGGGATCTGTGTACTCATCATTACCACCAAGTATCATCAACATTGGGTGAAAAAATATTTGCTGGTATTTTGGAAACTCGTTATTTCTTAGAAGCTTGGCAACCCATTTCAATGAAAGTGCTTTCCACAGTCTGTGCCTAGGGCTACTTGAAGAGGAAACAAACCATAGACACAAAACTGAGAACTCCTTTATTTTGTAAAGTTTCATAGAGCTACTACAAACCATGTTGGATTTAGAGTTCCAAATTCATCTATCTATATAGGAGGGAACAGAGGGAAACCTAAATATAAAAACTGCTACTGTAGACGAACGCTTCAACCTAGAAAAACAAAATTTGGTGAGTCAAGTGGGATTTGTGTAATGATCATTAGCAAAAAGTATCATCAAGATTGGGTGAAAAAATATTTGCTGGTATTTCGAAAACTCGTAATTTCTTAGAAGCCTGGCAACCCCTCTCAATGAAAGTGCTTTTCCACAGTGTGTGCCTAGGGATAATTGAAGAGGAAACAATCCATAGATACAAAACTGAGAACTCCTTTATTTTCTCAAGTTTCAAAGAGCTACTACAAACCATGTTGGATTTAGAGTTCCATATTCATCTATCTATACAGGAGAAAACAGAGGGAAACCTAAATATAAAAACTGCTACTGTAGACGAACGCTTCAACCTAGAAGAACAAAATTTGGTGAGCCAAGTGGGATTTGTGTACTGATCATTACCACAAAGTATCATCAAGATTGAGTGAAAAAATATTTGCTGGTATTTTGGAAACTCGTTATTTCTTAGAAGCTTGGCAACCCATCTCAATGAAAGTGCTTCCACAGTCTGTGCCTATTGCTACTTGAAGAGGAAACAGAGTATAGAGACAAAACTGAGAACTCCTGTATTTTGTCAAGTTTCAAAGAGCTACTACAATCCATGTTGGATTTAGAGTTCCAAATTCATCTATCTATATAGGAGAGAACAGAGAGAAACCTGAATAAAAACTGCTACTGTAGACGAACGCTTCAAACTAGAAGATCAAAATTTGGTGAGCCAAGTGGGATTTGTGTACTTATCATTAGCAACAAGTATCATCAAGATTGGGTGAAAAAATATTTGCTGGTATTTCGGAAACTCTTTATTTCTTAGAAACTTGGCAACCCCTCTCAATGAAAGTGCTTTTCCACAGAGTGTGCCTAGGGCTAATTGAAGAGGTAACAATACATAGAGACAAAACTGAGAACTCCTTTATTTTGTCAAGTTTCAAAGAGCTACTACAAACCATGTTGGATTTAGAGTTCCAAATTCATCTATCTATACAGGAGAGAACAGAGGGAAACCTAAATTTAAAAACTGCTACTGTAGGCGAAGCTTCAACCGAAAAGATCAAAATTTGGTGAGACAAGTGGGATTTGTGTACTTATCATTAGCAACAAGTATCATCAAGATTGGATGAAAAATATTTGCTGGTATTTCGGAAACTCTTTATTTCTTAGAAACTTGGCAACCCCTCTCAATGAAAGTGCTTTTCCACAGAGTGTGCCTCGGGCTAATTGAAGAGGTAACAATCCATAGAGACAAAACTGAGGACTCGTTTATTTTGTCAAGTTTCAAGAGCTACTACAAACCATGTTGGATTTAGAGTTCCAAATTCATCTATCTATACAGGAGAGAACAGAGGGAATCCTAAATATAAAAACTGCTACTGTAGACGAACTCTTCAACCTAGAAGAACAAAATTTGGTGAGCCAAGTGGGATTTGTGTACTGATCATTACCACCAAGTATCATCAAGATTGGGTGAAAAAATATTTGCTGGTATTTCGGAAACTCGTTATTTCTTAGAAGCTTGGCAACCCCTCTCATTGAAAGTGCTTTTCCACAGTCTGTGCCTAGGGCTACTTCAAGAGGAAACAAACCATAGAGACAAAACTCAGAACTTCTTTATTTTGTCAAGATTCAAAGAGCTACTACAAACCATGTTGGATTAGGGTTCCAAATTCATCTATCTATACAGGAGAGAACAGAGGAAAACCTAAATATAAAAACTGCTACTTTAGCGAACGCTTCAACCTAGAAGAACAAAATTTGGTGAGCCAAGTGGGATTTGTGTACTGATCATTACCACCAAGTATCATCAAGATTGGGTGAAAAAATATTTCCTGGTATTTCGGTAACTCGTAATTTCTTAGAAGCTTGGCAACCCCTCTCAATGAAAGTGCTTTTCCACAGTCTGGGACTAGGGCTACTTGAAGAGGAAAGAAACCATAGAGACAAAACTGAGAACTCCTTTATTTTGACAAGTTTCAAAGAGCTACTACAAACCATGTTGGATTTAGAGTTCCAAATTCATCTATCTATATATGAGAGAACAGAGTGAAACCTAAATATAAAAACTGCTACTGTAGACGAACGCTTCAACCTAGAAGAACAAAATTTGGTGAGCCAAGTGGGATTTGTGTACTGATCATTACCACCAAGTATCATCAAAATTGGGTGAAAAAATATTTGCTGGTATTTCGGAAACTCGTTATTTCTTAGAAGCTTGGCAACCCCTCTCAATGAAAGTGATTTTCCACAGTCTGTGCCTAGGGCTACTTGAAGAGGAAACAAACCATAGAGACAAAACTGAGAACTCCTTTATTTTGTCAAGTTTCAAAGAGCTACTACAATCCATGTTGGATTTAGAGTTCCAAATTCATCTATCTATTTAGGAGAGAACAGAGAGAAACCTAAATATAAAAACTGCTACTGTAGACGAACGCTTCAACCTAGAAGAACAAAATTTGGTGAGCCAAGTGGGATCTGTGTTCTCATCATTACCACCAAGTATCATCAAGATTGGGTGAAAAAATATTTGCTGGTATTTCGGAAACTCGTTATTTCTTAGAAGCTTTGCAACCCCTCTCTTTGAAAGTGCTTTTCCACTGTCTGTGCCTAGGGCTACTTCAAGAGGAAACAAACCATAGAGACAAAACTCAGAACTTCTTTATTTTGTCAAGATTCAAAGAGCTACTACAAACCATGTTGGATTAGTGTTCCAAATTCATCTATCTATACAGGAGAGAACAAAGGGAAACCTAAATATAAAAACTGCTACTGTAGACGAACGCTTCAACCTAGAAGAACAAAATTTGGTGAGCCAAGTAGGATTTGTGTACTGATCATTACCACCAAGTATCATCAAGATTGGGTGAAAAAATATTTGCTGGTATTTTAGAAACTCGTTATTTCTTAGAAGCTTGGCAACCCATCTCAATGAAAATGCTTTTCCACAGTCTGTGCCTAGGGCTACTTGAAGAGGAAACAAACCATACAGACAAAACTGAGAACTCCTTTATTTTGTCAAGTTTCAAAAGAGCTACTAAAACCATGTTGGATTTAGAGTTCCAAATTCATCTATCTATATAGGAGAGAACAGGGGGAAACCTAAATATAAAAACTGCTACTGTAGACGAAAGCTTCAAACTAGAAGAACAAAATTTGGTGAGCCAAGTGGGATTTGTGTACTGATCATTACCACCAAGTATCATCAAAATTGGGTGAAAAAATATTTGCTGGTATTTCGGAAACTCGTTATGTCTTAGAAGCTTGGCAACCCCTCTCAATGAAAGTGCTTTTCCACAGTCTGTGCCTAGGGCTACTTGAAGAGGAAACAAACCATAGAGACAAAACTGAGAACTCCTTTATTTTGTCAAGTTTCAAAGAGCTACTACAATCCATGTTGGATTTAGAGTTCCAAATTCATCTATCTATACAGGAGAGACAGAGGGAAACCTAAATATAAAAACTGCTACTATAGACGAACACTTCAACCTAGAAGAACAAAATTTGGTGAGCCAAGTGGGATTTGTGTACTGATCATTACCACCAAGTATCATCAAGATTGGCTGAAAAAATATTTGCTGGTGTTTCGGAAACTTGTAATTTCTTAGAAGCTTGGCAAAACCTCTCAATGAAAGTGCTTTTCCACAGTCTGTGCCTAGGGCTACTTGAAGAGGAAACAAACCATAGAGACAAAACTGAGAACTCCTTTATTTTGTCAAGTTTCAAAGAGCTACTACAATCCATGTTGGATTTAGAGTTCCAAATTCATCTATCTATACAGGAGAGAACAGAGGGAAACCTAAATATAAAAACTGCTACTATAGACGAACACTTCAACCTAGAAGAACAAAATTTGGTGAGCCAAGTGGGATTTGTGTACTGATCATTACCACCAAGTATCATCAAGATTGGCTGAAAAAATATTTGCTTGTGTTTCGGAATCTTGTAATTTCTTAGAAGCTTGGCAACCCCTCTCAATGAAAGTGCTTTTCCACAGTCTGTGCCTAGGGCTACTTGAAGAGGAAACAAACCATAGAGACAAAACTGAGAACTCCTTTATTTTGTCAAGTTTCAAAGAGCTACTACAATCCATGTTGGATTTAGAGTTCCAAATTCATCTATCTATACAGGAGAGAACAGAGGGAAACCTAAATATAAAAACTGCTACTATAGACGAACACTTCAACCTAGAAGAACAAAATTTGGTGAGCCAAGTGGGATTTGTGTACTGATCATTACCACCAAGTATCATCAAGATTGGCTGAAAAAAATATTTGCTTGTGTTTCGGAAACTTGTAATTTCTTAGAAGCTTGGCAACCCCTCTCAATGAAAGTGCTTTTCCACAGTCTGTGCCTAGGGCTACTTGAAGAGGAAACAAACCATAGAGACAAACCTGAGAACTCTTTTATTTTGTCAAGTTTCAAAGAGCTACTGCAAACCATGTTGGATGTAGAGTTCCAAATTCATCTATCTATATATGAGAGAACAGAGTGAAACCTAAATATAAAAACTGCTACTGTAGACGAACGTTTCATCCTGGAATAACAAAATTTGGTGAGCCAATTGGGATCTGTGTACTCATCATTACCACCAAGTATCATCAACATTGGGTGAAAAAATATTTGCTGGTATTTTGGAAACTCGTTATTTCTTAGAAGCTTGGCAACCCATTTCAATGAAAGTGCTTTCCACAGTCTGTGCCTAGGGCTACTTGAAGAGGAAACAAACCATAGACACAAAACTGAGAACTCCTTTATTTTGTAAAGTTTCATAGAGCTACTACAAACCATGTTGGATTTAGAGTTCCAAATTCATCTATCTATATAGGAGGGAACAGAGGGAAACCTAAATATAAAAACTGCTACTGTAGACGAACGCTTCAACCTAGAAAAACAAAATTTGGTGAGTCAAGTGGGATTTGTGTAATGATCATTAGCAAAAAGTATCATCAAGATTGGGTGAAAAAATATTTGCTGGTATTTCGAAAACTCGTAATTTCTTAGAAGCCTGGCAACCCCTCTCAATGAAAGTGCTTTTCCACAGTGTGTGCCTAGGGATAATTGAAGAGGAAACAATCCATAGATACAAAACTGAGAACTCCTTTATTTTCTCAAGTTTCAAAGAGCTACTACAAACCATGTTGGATTTAGAGTTCCATATTCATCTATCGATACAGGAGAAAACAGAGGGAAACCTAAATATAAAAACTGCTACTGTAGACGAACGCTTCAACCTAGAAGAACAAAATTTGGTGAGCCAAGTGGGATTTGTGTACTGATCATTACCACAAAGTATCATCAAGATTGAGTGAAAAAATATTTGCTGGTATTTTGGAAACTCGTTATTTCTTAGAAGCTTGGCAACCCATCTCAATGAAAGTGCTTCCACAGTCTGTGCCTATTGCTACTTGAAGAGGAAACAAAGTATAGAGACAAAACTGAGAACTCCTGTATTTTGTCAAGTTTCAAAGAGCTACTACAATCCATGTTGGATTTAGAGTTCCAAATTCATCTATCTATATAGGAGAGAACAGAGAGAAACCTGAATAAAAACTGCTACTGTAGACGAACGCTTCAAACTAGAAGATCAAAATTTGGTGAGCCAAGTGGGATTTGTGTACTTATCATTAGCAACAAGTATCATCAAGATTGGGTGAAAAAATATTTGCTGGTATTTCGGAAACTCTTTATTTCTTAGAAACTTGGCAACCCCTCTCAATGAAAGTGCTTTTCCACAGAGTGTGCCTAGGGCTAATTGAAGAGGTAACAATACATAGAGACAAAACTGAGAACTCCTTTATTTTGTCAAGTTTCAAAGAGCTACTACAAACCATGTTGGATTTAGAGTTCCAAATTCATCTATCTATACAGGAGAGAACAGAGGGAAACCTAAATTTAAAAACTGCTACTGTAGGCGAAGCTTCAACCGAAAAGATCAAAATTTGGTGAGCCAAGTGGGATTTGTGTACTTATCATTAGCAACAAGTATCATCAAGATTGGATAAAAATATTTGCTGGTATTTCGGAAACTCTTTATTTCTTAGAAACTTGGCAACCCCTCACAATGAAAGTGCTTTTCCACAGAGTGTGCCTCGGGCTAATTGAAGAGGTAACAATCCATAGAGACAAAACTGAGGATTCGTTTATTTTGTCAAGTTTCAAGAGCTACTACAAACCATGTTGGATTTAGAGTTCCAAATTCATCTATCTATACAGGAGAGAACAGAGGGAAACCTAAATATAAAAACTGCTACTGTAGACGAACTCTTCAACCTAGAAGAACAAAATTTGGTGAGCCAAGTGGGATTTGTGTACTGATCATTACCACCAAGTATCATCAAGATTGGGTGAAAAAATATTTGCTGGTATTTCGGAAACTCGTTATTTCTTAGAAGCTTGGCAACCCCTCTCATTGAAAGTGCTTTTCCACAGTCTGTGCCTAGGGCTACTTCAAGAGGAAACAAACCATAGAGACAAAACTCAGAACTTCTTTATTTTGTCAAGATTCAAAGAGCTACTACAAACCATGTTGGATTAGGGTTCCAAATTCATCTATCTATACAGGAGAGAACAGAGGAAAACCTAAATATAAAAACTGCTACTTTAGCGAACGCTTCAACCTAGAAGAACAAAATTTGGTGAGCCAAGTGGGATTTGTGTACTGATAATTACCACCAAGTATCATCAAGATTGGGTGAAAAAATATTTCCTGGTATTTCGGAAACTCCTAATTTCTTAGAAGCTTGGCAACCCCTCTCAATGAAAGTGCTTTTCCACAGTCTGGGACTAGGGCTACTTGAAGAGGAAAGAAACCATAGAGACAAAACTGAGAACTCCTTTATTTTGACAAGTTTCAAAGAGCTACTACAAACCATGTTGGATTTAGTGTTCCAAATTCATCTATCTATATATGAGAGAACAGAGTGAAACCTAAATATAAAAACTGCTACTGTAGACGAACGCTTCAACCTAGAAGAACAAAATTTGGTGAGCCAAGTGGGATTTGTGTACTGATCATTACCACCAAGTATCATCAAAATTGGGTGAAAAAATATTTGCTGGTATTTCGGAAACTCGTTATTTCTTAGAAGCTTGGCAACCCCTCTCAATGAAAGTGATTTTCCACAGTCTGTGCCTAGGGCTACTTGAAGAGGAAACAAACCATAGAGACAAAACTGAGAACTCCTTTATTTTGTCAAGTTTCAAAGAGCTACTACAATCCATGTTGGATTTAGAGTTCCAAATTCATCTATCTATTTAGGAGAGAAAAGAGAGAAACCTAAATATAAAAACTGCTACTGTAGACGAACGCTTCAACCTAGAAGAACAAAATTTGGTGAGCCAAGTGGGATCTGTGTTCTCATCATTACCACCAAGTATCATCAAGATTGGGTGAAAAAATATTTGCTGGTATTTCGGAAACTCGTTATTTCTTAGAAGCTTTGCAACCCCTCTCTTTGAAAGTGCTTTTCCACTGTCTGTGCCTAGGGCTACTTCAAGAGGAAACAAACCATAGAGACAAAACTCAGAACTTCTTTATTTTGTCAAGATTCAAAGAGCTACTACAAACCATGTTGGATTAGTGTTCCAAATTCATCTATCTATACAGGAGAGAACAGAGGGAAACCTAAATATAAAAACTGCTACTGTAGACGAACGCTTCAACCTAGAAGAACAAAATTTGGTGAGCCAAGTAGGATTTGTGTACTGATCATTACCACCAAGTATTATCAAGATTGGGTGAAAAAATATTTGCTGGTATTTTAGAAACTCGTTATTTCTTAGAAGCTTGGCAACCCATCTCAATGAAAATGCTTTTCCACAGTCTGTGCCTAGGGCTACTTGAAGAGGAAACAAACCATACAGACAAAACTGAGAACTCCTTTATTTTGTCAAGTTTCAAAGAGCTACTACAAACCATGTTGGATTTAGAGTTCCAAATTCATCTATCTATATAGGAGAGAACAGGGGGAAACCTAAATATAAAAACTGCTACTGTAGACGAAAGCTTCAAACTAGAAGAACAAAATTTGGTGAGCCAAGTGGGATTTGTGTACTGATCATTACCACCAAGTATCATCAAAATTGGGTGAAAAAATATTTGCTGGTATTTCGGAAACTCGTTATGTCTTAGAAGCTTGGCAACCCCTCTCAATAAAAGTGCTTTTCCACAGTCTGTGCCTAGGGCTACTTGAAGAGGAAACAAACCATAGAGACAAAACTGAGAACTCCTTTATTTTGTCAAGTTTCAAAGAGCTACTACAATCCATGTTGGATTTAGAGTTCCAAATTCATCTATCTATACAGGAGAGAACAGAGGGAAACCTAAATATAAAAACTGCTACTATAGACGAACACTTCAACCTAGAAGAACAAAATTTGGTGAGCCAAGTGGGATTTGTGTACTGATCATTACCACCAAGTATCATCAAGATTGGCTGAAAAAATATTTGCTGGTGTTTCGGAAACTTGTAATTTCTTAGAAGCTTGGCAACCCCTCTCAATGAAAGTGCTTTTCCACAGTCTGTGCCTAGGGCTACTTGAAGAGGAAACAAACCATAGAGACAAAACTGAGAACTCCTTTATTTTGTCAAGTTTCAAAGAGCTACTACAATCCATGTTGGATTTAGAGTTCCAAATTCATCTATCTATACAGGAGAGAACAGAGGGAAACCTAAATATAAAAACTGCTACTATAGACGAACACTTCAACCTAGAAGAACAAAATTTGGTGAGCCAAGTGGGATTTGTTTACTGATCATTACCACCAAGTATCATCAAGATTGGCTGAAAAAATATTTGCTTGTGTTTCGGAAACTTGTAATTTCTTAGAAGCTTGGCAACCCCTCTCAATGAAAGTGCTTTTCCACAGTCTGTGCCTAGGGCTACTTGAAGAGGAAACAAACCATAGAGACAAAACTGAGAACTCCTTTATTTTGTCAAGTTTCAAAGAGCTACTGCAATCCATGTTTGATTTAGAGTTCCAAATTCATCTATCTATACAGGAGAGAACAGAGGGAAACCTAAATATAAAAACTGCTAGTAGAGACGAACACTTCAACCTAGAAGAACAAAATTTGGTGAGCCAAGTGGGATTTGTGTACTGATCATTACCACCAAGTATCATCAAGATTGGCTGAAAAAATATTTGCTTGTGTTTCGGAAACTTGTAATTTCTTAGAAGCTTGGCAACCCCTCTCAATGAAAGTGCTTTTCCACAGTCTGTGCCTAGGGCTACTTGAAGAGGAAACAAACCATAGAGACAAACCTGAGAACTCTTTTATTTTGTCAAGTTTCAAAGAGCTACTGCAAACCATGTTGGATGTAGAGTTCCAAATTCATCTATCTATATATGAGAGAACAGAGTGAAACCTAAATATAAAAACTGCTACTGTAGACGAACGTTTCATCCTGGAATAACAAAATTTGGTGAGCCAATTGGGATCTGTGTACTCATCATTACCACCAAGTATCATCAACATTGGGTGAAAAAATATTTGCTGGTATTTTGGAAACTCGTTATTTCTTAGAAGCTTGGCAACCCATTTCAATGAAAGTGCTTTCCACAGTCTGTGCCTAGGGCTACTTGAAGAGGAAACAAACCATAGACACAAAACTGAGAACTCCTTTATTTTGTAAAGTTTCATAGAGCTACTACAAACCATGTTGGATTTAGAGTTCCAAATTCATCTATCTATATAGGAGGGAACAGAGGGAAACCTAAATATAAAAACTGCTACTGTAGACGAACGCTTCAACCTAGAAAAACAAAATTTGGTGAGTCAAGTGGGATTTGTGTAATGATCATTAGCAAAAAGTATCATCAAGATTGGGTGAAAAAATATTTGCTGGTATTTCGAAAACTCGTAATTTCTTAGAAGCCTGGCAACCCCTCTCAATGAAAGTGCTTTTCCACAGTGTGTGCCTAGGGATAATTGAAGAGGAAACAATCCATAGATACAAAACTGAGAACTCCTTTATTTTCTCAAGTTTCAAAGAGCTACTACAAACCATGTTGGATTTAGAGTTCCATATTCATCTATCTATACAGGAGAAAACAGAGGGAAACCTAAATATAAAAACTGCTACTGTAGACGAACGCTTCAACCTAGAAGAACAAAATTTGGTGAGCCAAGTGGGATTTGTGTACTGATCATTACCACAAAGTATCATCAAGATTGAGTGAAAAAATATTTGCTGGTATTTTGGAAACTCGTTATTTCTTAGAAGCTTGGCAACCCATCTCAATGAAAGTGCTTCCACAGTCTGTGCCTATTGCTACTTGAAGAGGAAACAAACTATAGAGACAAAACTGAGAACTCCTGTATTTTGTCAAGTTTCAAAGAGCTACTACAATCCATGTTGGATTTAGAGTTCCAAATTCATCTATCTATATAGGAGAGAAAAGAGAGAAACCTGAATAAAAACTGCTACTGTAGACGAACGCTTCAAACTAGAAGATCAAAATTTGGTGAGCCAAGTGGGATTTGTGTACTTATCATTAGCAACAAGTATCATCAAGATTGGGTGAAAAAATATTTGCTGGTATTTCGGAAACTCTTTATTTCTTAGAAACTTGGCAACCCCTCTCAATGAAAGTGCTTTTCCACAGAGTGTGCCTAGGGCTAATTGAAGAGGTAACAATACATAGAGACAAAACTGAGAACTCCTTTATTTTGTCAAGTTTCAAAGAGCTACTACAAACCATGTTGGATTTAGAGTTCCAAATTCATCTATCTATACAGGAGAGAACAGAGGGAAACCTAAATTTAAAACTGCTACTGTAGGCGAAGCTTCAACCTAAAAGATCAAAATTTGGTGAGCCAAGTGGGATTTGTGTACTTATCATTAGCAACAAGTATCATCAAGATTGGGTGAAAAATATTTGCTGGTATTTCGGAAACTCTTTATTTCTTAGAAACTTGGCAACCCCTCTCAATGAAAGTGCTTTTCCACAGAGTGTGCCTCGGGCTAATTGAAGAGGTAACAATCCATAGAGACAAAACTGAGGACTCGTTTATTTTGTCAAGTTTCAAGAGCTACTACAAACCATGTTGGATTTAGAGTTCCAAATTCATCTATCTATACAGGAGAGAACAGAGGGAAACCTAAATATAAAAACTGCTACTGTAGACGAACTCTTCAACCTAGAAGAACAAAATTTGGTGAGCCAAGTGGGATTTGTGTACTGATCATTATCACCAAGTATAATCAAGATTGGGTGAAAAAATATTTGCTGGTATTTCGGAAACTCATATTTTCTTAGAAGCTTGGCAACCCCTCGCAATGAAAGTGCTTTTCCACAGTCTGTGACTAGGGCAACTTGAAGAGGAAACAAACCATAGAGACAAAACTGAGAACTCCTTTAGTTTGTCAAGTTTCAAAGAGCTACTACAATCCATGTTGGATTTAGAGTTCCAAATTCAACTATCTATATAGGAGAGAACAGAGAGAAACCTAAATATAAAAACTGCTACTGTAGACGAACGCTTCAACCTAGAAGAACAAAATTTGGTGAGCCAAGTGGGATTTGTGTACTGATCATGACCACCAAGTATCATCAAGATTGGGTGAAAAAACATTTGCTGGTATTTTGGAAACTCGTTATTTCTTAGAAGCTTGGCAACCCATCTCAATGAAAGTGCATTCCACAGTCTGTGCCTAGGGCTACATGAAGAGGAAACAAACCATAGAGACAAAACTGAGAACTCCTTTATTTTGTCAAGTTTTGAAGAGCTACTACAAACCATGTTGGATTTAGAGTTCCAAATTCATCTATCTATATATGAGAGAACAGAGTGAAACCTAAATATAAAAACTGCTACTGTAAACGAACGCTTCAACCAAGAAGAACAAAATTTGGTGAGCCAAGTGGGATCTGTGTACCTATAATTACCAACAAGTATCATCAAGATTGGGTGAAAAAATATTTGCTGGTATTTCGGAAACTCGTTATTTCTTAGAAGCTTGGCAATCCCTCTCAATGAAAGTGCTTTTCCACAGTCTGTGCCTAGGGCTACTTGAAGAGGAAACAATCCATAGAGACAAAACTGAGAACTCCTTTATTTTATCAAGTTTCAAAGAGCTATACAATCCATGTTGGATTTAGAGTTCCAAATTTATCTATCTACATAGGAGAGAACAGAGAGAAACCTAAATATAAAAACTGCTACTGTTGACGAACGCTTCAACCTAGAAGAATAAATTTGGGGAGCCAAGTGGGATTTGTGTACTGATCATTACCACCAAGTATCATCAAGATTGGGTGAAAAAATATTTGCTGGTATTTTGGAAACTCGTTATTTCTTAGAAGCGTGGCAACCCCTCTCAATGAAAGTGCTTCCACAGTCTGTGCCTAGGGCTACTTGAAGAGGAAACAAACCATAGAGACAAAACTGAGAACTCCTTTATTTTGTCAAGTTTCAAAGAGCTACTACAAACCATGTTGGATTTAGTGTTCCAAATTCATCTTTCTTTATATGAGAGAACAGAGTAAAACCTAAATATAAAAACTGCTACTGTAGACGAACGCTTCAACCTGGAAGAACATAAATTGGTGAGCCAAGTGGGATTTTTGTACTGATCATTACCACCAAGTATCATCAATATTGGGTGAAAAAATGTTTGCTGGTATTTTGGAAACTCGTTATTTCTTAGAAGCTTGGCAACCCATCTCAATGAAAGTGCTTCCACAGTCTGTGCCTAGGGCTACTTGAGGAGGAAACAAACCATAGAGACAAAACTGAGAACTCATTTATTTTGTCAAGTTTCAAAGAGCTACTATAAACCATGTTGGATTTAGAGTTCCAAATTCATCTATCTATATAGGAGAGAACAGAGGGAAACATAAATATAAAAACTGCTACTGTAGACGAACGCTTCAACCTAGAAGAACAAAATTTGGTGAGCCAAGTGGGATTTGTGTACTAATCATTACCACCTAGTATCATCAAGATTGGGTGAAAAAATATTTGCTGGTATTTCGGAAACTCGTTATTTCTTAGAAGCTTGGCAACCCCTCTCAATGAAAGTGCTTTTCCACAGTCTGTGCCTAGGGCTACTTGAAGAGAAAACAAACCATAGTGACAAAACTCAGAACTCCTTTATTTTGTCAAGTTTCAAAGAGCTACTAAAAACCATGTTGGATTTAGAGTTCCAAATTGATCTATCTATACAGGAGAGAACAGAGGGAAACCTAAATATAAAAACTGCTACTGTAGACGAACGCTTCAACCTAGAAGAACAAAATTTGGTGAGCCAAGTGGGATTTGTGTACTTATCATTAGCAACAAGTATCATCAAGATTGGATGAAAAATATTTGCTGGTATTTCGGAAACTCTTTATTTCTTAGAAACTTGGCAACCCCTCTCAATGAAAGTGCTTTTCCACAGAGTGTGCCTCGGGCTAATTGAAGAGGTAACAATCCATAGAGACAAAACTGAGGACTCGTTTATTTTGTCAAGTTTCAAGAGCTACTACAAACCATGTTGGATTTAGAGTTCCAAATTCATCTATCTATACAGGAGAGAACAGAGGGAAACCTAAATATAAAAACTGCTACTGTAGACGAACTCTTCAACCTAGAAGAACAAAATTTGGTGAGCCAAGTGGGATTTGTGTACTGATCATTACCACCAAGTATCATCAAGATTGGGTGAAAAAATATTTGCTGGTATTTCGGAAACTCGTTATTTCTTAGAAGCTTGGCAACCCCTCTCATTGAAAGTGCTTTTCCACAGTCTGTGCCTAGGGCTACTTCAAGAGGAAACAAACCATAGAGACAAAACTCAGAACTTCTTTATTTTGTCAAGATTCAAAGAGCTACTACAAACCATGTTGGATTAGGGTTCCAAATTCATCTATCTATACAGGAGAGAACAGAGGGAAACCTAAATATAAAAACTGCTACTTTAGCGAACGCTTCAACCTAGAAGAACAAAATTTGGTGAGCCAAGTGGGATTTGTGTACTGATCATTACCACCAAGTATCATCAAGATTGGGTGAAAAAATATTTCCTGGTATTTCGGAAACTCGTAATTTCTTAGAAGCTTGGCAACCCCTCTCAATGAAAGTGCTTTTCCACAGTCTGGGACTAGGGCTACTTGAAGAGGAAAGAAACCATAGAGACAAAACTGAGAACTCCTTTATTTTGACAAGTTTCAAAGAGCTACTACAAACCATGTTGGATTTAGAGTTCCAAATTCATCTATCTATATATGAGAGAACAGAGTGAAACCTAAATATAAAAACTGCTACTGTAGACGAACGCTTCAACCTAGAAGAACAAAATTTGTTGAGCCAAGTGGGATTTGTGTACTGATCATTACCACCAAGTATCATCAAAATTGGGTGAAAAAATATTTGCTGGTATTTCGGAAACTCGTTATTTCTTAGAAGCTTGGCAACCCCTCTCAATGAAAGTGATTTTCCACAGTCTGTGCCTAGGGCTACTTGAAGAGGAAACAAACCATAGAGACAAAACTGAGAACTCCTTTATTTTGTCAAGTTTCAAAGAGCTACTACAATCCATGTTGGATTTAGAGTTCCAAATTCATCTATCTATTTAGGAGAGAACAGAGAGAAACCTAAATATAAAAACTGCTACTGTAGACGAACGCTTCAACCTAGAAGAACAAAATTTGGTGAGCCAAGTGGGATCTGTGTTCTCATCATTACCACCAAGTATCATCAAGATTGGGTGAAAAAATATTTGCTGGTATTTCGGAAACTCGTTATTTCTTAGAAGCTTTGCAACCCCTCTCTTTGAAAGTGCTTTTCCACTGTCTGTGCCTAGGGCTACTTCAAGAGGAAACAAACCATAGAGACAAAACTCAGAACTTCTTTATTTTGTCAAGATTCAAAGAGCTACTACAAACCATGTTGGATTAGTGTTCCAAATTCATCTATCTATACAGGAGAGAACAGAGGGAAACCTAAATATAAAAACTGCTACTGTAGACGAACGCTTCAACCTAGAAGAACAAAATTTGGTGAGCCAAGTGGGATCGGTGTACTGATCATTACCACCAAGTATCATCAAGATTTTGTGAAAAAATATCTGCTGGTATTTCGGAAACTCGTTATTTCTTAGAAGCTGGGCAACCCCTCTCAATGAAAGTGCTTCTCCACAGTGTGTGCCTAGGGCTACTTGAAGAAGAAACAAACCGTAGAGACAAAACTGAGAACTCCTTTATTTTGTCAAGTTTCAAAGAGCTACTACAATCCATGTTGGATTTAGAGTTCCAAATTCATCTATCTATATAGGAGAGAACAGAGAGAAACCTAAGTATAAAAACTGCTACTGTAGACGAACGCTTCAACCTAGACGAACAAAATTTGGTGAACCAAGTGAAATTTGTGTACTTATCATTACCACCAGGTATCATCAAGTTTGGGTGAAAAAATATTTCTTGGTATTTCGGAAACTTGTAATTTCTTAGAAGCTTGGCAACCACTCTCAATGAAAGTGCTTTTCCACAGTCTGTGCCTAGGGCTACTTGAAGAGGCAACAAACTATAGACTCAAAACTGAGAACTCCTTTATTTTGTCAAGTTTCAAAGAGCTACTACAATCCATGTTGGGTTTAGAGTTCCAAATTCATCTATCTATATAGGAGAGAACAGAGGGAAACCTAAATATAAAAACTGCTACTGTAGACGAACGCTTCAACCTAGAAGAACAAAATTTGGTGAGCCAAGTGGTATTTGTGTACTGGTCATTACCACCAAGTATCATCATGATTGGGTGAAAAAATATTTGATGGTATTTCGGAAACTCGTAATTTCTTAGAAGCTTGGCAACCCCTCTCAATGAAAGTGCTTTTCCACAGTCTGTGACTAGGGCTACTTGAAGAGGAAACAAACCATAGAGACAAAACTGAGAACTCCTTTATTTTGTCAAGTTTCAAAGAGCTACTACAATCCATGTTGGATTTAGAGTTCCAAATTCATCTATCTATATAGGAGAGAACAGAGTGAAACCTAAATATAAAAACAGCTAGTGTAGACGAACACTTCAACCTAGAAGAACAAAATTTGGTGAGCCAAGTGGGATTTGTGTACTGATCATTAGCAACAAGTATCATCAAGATTGGGTGAAAAAATATTTGCTGGTATTTCGGAAACTCGTTATTTCTTAGAAGCTTGGCAACCCCTCTCAATGAAAGTGCTTTTCCACAGTGTGTGCCTAGGGCTACTTGAAGAGGAAACAATCCATAGAGACAAAACTGAGAACTCCTTTACTTTTTCATGTTTCAAAGAGCTACTAAAAACCATGTTGGATTTAGAGTTCCAAATTGATCTATCTATACAGGAGAGAACAGAGGGAAACTTAAATATAAAAACTGCTACTGTAGACGAACGCTTCAACCTAGAAGAACAAAATTTGGTGAGCAAAGTGGTATTTGTGTTCTGATCATTACCACCAAGTATCATCAAGATTGGGTGAAAAAATATTTGCTGGTATTTCGGAAACTCGTAATTTCTTATAAGCTTGGCAACCCTTCTCAATGAAAGTGCTTTTCCACAGTCTGTGACTAGGGCTACTTGAAGAGGAAACAAACCATAGAGACAAAATTGAGAACTCATTTATTTTGTCAATTTCAAAGAGCTACTACATACCATGTTGTATTTAGAGTTCCAAATTCATCTATCTTTATATGAGAGAACAGAGTGAAACCTAAATATAAAAACTGCTACTGTAAACGAACGCTTCAACCTAGAAGAACAAAATTTGTTGAGCCAGGTGAGATCTGTACTGATCATTACCACCAAGTATCATCAAGATTGGGTGAAAATATTTGCTGGTATTTTGGAAACTCGTTATTTCTTAGATGCCTGGCAACCCATCTCAATGAAAGTGCTTCCACAGTCTGTGCCTAGGACTACTTGAAGAAGAAACAAACCATAGAGACAAAACTGAGAACTCCTTTAGTTTGTCAAGTTTCAAAGAGCTACTACAATCCATGTTGGATTTAGAGTTCCAAATTCATCTATCTATATAGGAGAGAACAGAGGGAAACCTAAATATAAAAACATCTACTGTAGACGAACGCTTCAACCTAGAAGAACAAAATTTGGTGAGCCAAGTGGGATTTGTGTACTGATCATGTCCACCAAGTATCATCAAGATTGGGTGAAAAAATATTTGCTGGTATTTTGGAAAATCGTTATTTCTTAGAAGTCTGGCAACCACTATCAATGAAAGTGCTTCCACAGTCTGTGCCTAGGGCTACTTGAAGAAGAAACAAACCATAGAGACAAAACTGAGAACTACTTTAGTTTGTCAAGTTCCAAAGAGCTACTACAATCCATGTTGGAATTAGAGTTCCAAATTCATCTCTGTATAGGAGAGAACAGAGAGAAACCTAAATATAAAAACTGCTACTGTAGACGAACGCTTCAACCTAGAAGAACAAAATTTGGTGAGCCATGTGGGATTTGTGTACTGGTCATTAGCAACAAGTATCATCAAGATTGGGTGAAAAAATATTTGCTGGTACTTCGGAAACTCGTTATTTCTTAGAAGCTTGGCAACCACTCTCAATGAAAGTGCTTTTCCACAGTCTGTGCCTAGGGCAACTTGAAGAGAAAGCAAACCATAGAGAAAAAACTCAGAACTCCTTTATTTTGTCAAGTTTCAAAGAGCTACTACAAACCATGTTGGATTTAGAGTTCCAAAATCATCTACCTATATATGAGAGAACAGAGTGAAACCTAAATATAAAAACTGCTACTGTAGACGAACGCTTCAACCTAGAAGAACAAAATCGGTGAGCCAAGTGGGATCTGTGTACTGATCATTAGCAACAAGTATCATCAAGATTGGGTGAAAAAATATTTGCTGGTATTTCGGAAACTCGATATTTCTTAGAAGCTTGGCAACCACTCTCAATGAAAGTGCTTTTCCACAGTGTGTGCCTAGGGCTACTTGAAGAGGAAACAAACCATAGAGACAAAACTGAGAACTCCTTTATTTTGTCAAGTTTCAAAGAGCTACTACAAACCATGTTGGATTTAGTGTTCCAAATTCATCTATCTCTATAGGAGAGAACATAGGGAAACCTAAATATAAAAACTGCTACTGTAGACAAATGCTTCAACCTAGAAGAACCAAATTTGGTGAGCCAAGTGGGATTTGTGTACTGATCATTAGCAACAAGTATCATCCAGATTGGGTGAAAAGATATTAGCTGGTATTTCGGAAATTCGTTATTTCTTAGGAGCTTGTCAACCCCTCTCAATGAAAGTGCTTTTACACAGTGTGTGCCTAGGGCTACTTGAAGAGGAAACAATCCATAGAGACAAAACTGAGAACACTTTTATTTTGTCAAGTTTCAAAGAGCTACTACAAACCATGTTGGATTTAGAGTTCCAAATTCATCTACCTACATATGAGAGAACAGAGTGAAACCTAAATATAAAAACTGCTACTATAGACGAACGCTTCAACCTAGAAGAACAAAATTGGGTGAGCCAAGTGGGATCTGTGTACTTATCATTACCACCAAGTATCATCAAGATTGGGTGAAAAAATATTTGCTGGTATTTCGGAAACTCGTTATTTCTTAGAAGCTTGGCAACCCCTCTCAATGAAAGTGCTTATCCACAGTGTGTGCCTAGGGCTACTTGAAGAGGAAACAAACCATAGAGACAAAACTGAGAACTCCTTTATTTTGTCAAGTTTCAAAGAGCTACTACAATCCATGTTGGAGTTAGAGTTCCAAATTCATCTATCTATATAGGAGAGAACAGAGGGAAACCTAAATATAAAAACTGCTACTGTAGAAGAACGCTTCAACCTAGAAGAACAAAATTTGGTGAGCCAAGTGGGATTAGTGTACTGATCATGACCACCAAGTATCATCAAGTTTGGGAGAAAAAGTATTTGCTGGTATTTTTGAAACTCGTTATTTCTTAGAAGCCTGGCAACCACTCTCAAAGAAAGTGCTTCCACAGTCTGTGCCTAGGGCTACTTGAAGAAGAAACAAACCATAGAGACAAAACTGAGAACTCCTTTAGTTTGTCAAGTTTCAAAGAACTACTACAATCCATGTTGGATTTAGAGTTCCAAATTCATCTATCTATATAGAAGAGAACAGAGAGAAACCTAAATATAAAAACTGCTACTGTAGACGAACGCTTCAACCTAGAAGAACAAAATTTGGTGAGCCAAGTGGGATCTGTGTACTTATCATTAACAACAAGTATCACCAAGATTGGGTGAAAAAATATATGCTGGTATTTCGGAAACTCGATATTTCTTAGAAGCTTGGCAACCACTCTCAATGAAAGTGCTTTTCCACAATGTGTGCCTAGGGCTACTTGAAGAGGAAACAAACCATAGAGACAAAACGGAGAACTCCTTTATTTTGTCAAGTTTCAAAGAGCTACTACAATCCATGTTGGATTTAGAGTTCCAAATTCATCTATCTATATAGGAGAGAACAGAGAGAAACCTAAATATAAAAACTGCTACTGTACACGAATGCTTCATCCTAGATGAACAAAATTTGGTGAGCCAAGTGGGATTTGTGTGCTGATCATTACCACCAAGTATCATCAAGTTTGGGTGAAAAAATATTTGCTGGTATTTCGGAAACTCGATATTTCTTAGAAGCTTGGCAACCCATCTCAATGAAAGTGCTTTTCCACAATCTGTTCCTAGGGCTACTTGAAGAGGAAACAAACCAGAGAGACCAAACTGAGAACTCCTTTATTTTGTCAAGTTTCAAAGAGCTACTACAAACCATGTTGGATTTAGAGTTCCAAATTCCTCTATCTGTATAGGAGAGAACAGAGGGAAACGTAAATATAAAAACTGCTACTGTAGACGAACGCTTCAACCTAGAAGAACTAAATTTGGTAAGCCAAGTGGGATTTGTGTACTGATCATTACCACCAAGTTTCATCAAGATTGGGTGAAATAATATTTGCTGGTATTTCGGAAACTCGTTCTTTATTAGAAGCTTGGCAACCCCTCTCAATGAAAGTGCTTTTACACAGTCTGTGCCTAGGGCTACTTGAAGAGGAAACAAACCATAGATACAAATCTGAGAACTCCTTTATTTTGTCAAGTTTCAAAGAGCTACTACAAACCATGTTGGATTTAGAGTTCCAAATTCATGTTTCTATATAGGAGAGAACGTAGAGAAACCTAAACATAAAAACTGCTAATGTAGATAAACGCTTCAACCTAGAAGAACAAAATTTGGTGAGCCAAGTGGGATTTGTGTACTGATCATTACCACCAATTATCAACAAGATTGTGTGAAAAAATATTTGCTGGTATTTCGGAAACTCGTTATTTCTTAGAAGTTTGGCAACCCATCTCAATGAAATTTATTTCCACAGTCTGTGCCTTGGTCTACTTTAACAGGAAACAAACCATTGAGACAAAACTGAGAACTCCTTTATTTTGTCAAGTTTCAAAGAGCTACTACAAACCATGTTGGATTTAGAGTTCCAAATTCATCTATCTATATAGGAGAGAACAGAGGGAAACCTAAATATAAAAACTGCTACTGTAGACGAACGCTTCAACCTAGAAGAACAAAATTTGGTGAGCCAAGTGGGATTTGTGTACTGATCATTACCAAAAAGAATCATCAAATTTGGGTGAAAAAATATTTGCGGGTATTTCGGAAACTCGTAATTTCTTAGAAGCTTGGCAACCCCTCTCAATGAAAGTGCTTTTCCACAGTCTGTGCCTAGGGCTACTTTAAGAGAAAACAAACCATAGAGACAAAACTGAGAACTCCTTTATTTTGTCAAGTTTCAAAGAGCTACTACAAACCATGTTGGATTTAGAGTTCCAAATTCATCTATCTGTATAGGAGAGAACTGAGGGAAACTTAAATATAAAAACTGCTACTGTAGACGAACGCTTCAACCTAGAAGAACAAAATTTGGTAAGCCAAGTGGGATTTGTGTACTGATCATTACTACCAAGTATCATCAAGATTGGGTGAAAAAATATTTGCTGGTATTTCGGGAACTCGTTATTTCTTAGAAGCTTGGCAACAAATCTCAATGAAAGTGATTTCCACAGTCTGTGCCTAGGTCTACTTTAAGAGGAAACAAACCATAGAGAAAAAACTGAGAACTCCTTTATTTTGTCAAGTTTCAAAGAGCTACTACAAACCATGTTGGATTTAGAGTTAAAAATTCATCTATCTATATATGAGAGAACAAAGGGAAACCTAAATATAAAAACTGCTACTGTAGACGAAAGCTTCAAACTAGAAGAACAAAATTTCGTGAGCCAAGTGGGATTTGTGTACTGATCATTACCACCAAGAATCATCAAATTTGGGTGAAAAAATATTTGCTGTGATTTCGAAACTCGTTATTTCTTAGAAGCTTGGCAACCCCTCTCAATGAAAGTGCTTTTCCACAGTCTGCGCCTAGGGCTACTTGAAGAGGAAACAAACCACAGATACAAAACAGGGAATTTCTTTATTTTGTCAAGTTTCAAAGAGCTACTACAAACCAGGCTGATTTTAGAGTTCCAAATTCATCTATCTATATAGGAGAGAACAGAGGGGAACGAAATATAAAAACTGCTACTGTAGACGAATGCTTGATCCTAGAAGAAAAAAATTTGGTGAGCCATGTGGGATTTGGGTACTGATCATTACCACCAAGTATCATCAAGATTGGGTGAAAAAATATTTGCTGGTATTTCGTAAACTCGTAATTTCTTAGAAGCTTGGCAATCCCTCTCAGTGAAAGTGCTTTTCCACAGTCTGTGCCTAGGGCTACTTGAAGAGGAACCAATCCATAGAGACAAAACTGAGAACTCCTTTATTTTGTCAAGTTTCAATGAGCTACTACAAACCATGTTGGATTTAGAGTTCCAAATTCATCTATCTATATAGGAGAGAACAGAGCGAAACCTAAATATAAAAACTGCTACTGTAGACGAAAGCTTCAACCTAGAAGAACAAAATTTGGTGAGCCAAGTGGGATTTGTGTACTGATCATTACCACCAAGTATCAACAAGATTGTGTGAAAAAATATTTGCTGGTATTTCGGAAACTCGTTATTTCTTAGAGTTTGGCAACCCATCTCAATGAAAGTGATTTCCACAGTCTGTGCCTAGGTCTACTTTAAGAGGAAACAAACCATAGAGACAAAAACTGAGAACTCCTTAATTTTGTCAAGTTTCAAAGAGCTACTACAAACCATGTTGGATTTAGAGTTCCAAATTCATCTATCTATATAGGAGAGAACAGAGCGAAACCTAAATATAAAAACTGCTACTGTAGACGAAAGCTTCAACCTAGAAGAACAAAATTTGGTGAGCCAAGTGGGATTTGTGTACTGATCATTACCACCAAGTATTATCAAGATTGGGTGAAAAAATATTTGCTGGTATTTCGGAAAACTCGTTATTTCATAGAAGCTTGGCAATCCTCTCAATGAAAATGCTTTCCACAGTCTGTGCCTAGGGCTTTGAAGAGGAAACAAACCATAGAGACAAAACTGAGAACTCTTATTTTGTCAAGTTTCAAAGATGTATTACAAACCATATTGGATTTAGAGTTCCAAATTCATCTATCTATATATCAGAGAATCGAGGGAAACCTAAATATAAAAACTGCTACTGTAGACGAACGCTTCAACCTAGAAGAACAAAATTTGGTGAGAGAAGTGGAATTTGTGTACTGATCATTACCACCTAGTATCATCAAGATTGGGTGAAAAATATTTGCTGGTATTTTCGGAAACTCGTAATTTCTTAGAAGCTTGGCAACCCCTCTCAATGAAAGTGATTTTCCACAGTCTGTGCCTAGGGCTACTTGAAGAGGAAACAAACCATAGAGACAAAATTGAGAACTCCTTTATTTTGTCAAGTTTCAAAGAGCTACTACAATCCATGTTGGATTTAGAGTTCCAAATTCATCTATCTATATAGGAGAGAACAGAGGGAAACCTAAATATATAAACTGCTACTGTACACGAATGCTTCATCCTAGATGAACAAAATTTGGAGAGCCAAGTGGGATTTGTGTGCTGATCATTACCACCAAGTATCATCAAGTTTGGGTGAAAAAAATATTTGCTGGTATTTCGAAAACTCGATATTTCTTAGAAGCTTGGCAACCCATCTCAATGAAAGTGCTTTTCCACAGTCTGTTCCTAGGGCTACTTGAAGAGGAAACAAACCAGAGAGACCAAACTGAGAACTCCTTTATTTTGTCAAGTTTCAAAGAGCTACTACAAACCATGTTGGATTTAGAGTTCCAAATTCATCTATCTGTATAGGAGAGAACAGAGGGAAACCTAAATATAAAAACTGTTACTGTAGACGAACGCTTCAACCTAGAAGAACAAAATTTGGTAAGCCAAGTGGGATTTGTGTACTGATCATTACCACCAAGTATCATCAAGATTGGGTGAAAAAATATTTGCTGGTATTTCGGAAACTCGTTATTTCTTAGAAGCTTGGCAACCCCTCTCAATGAAAGTGCTTTTCCACAGTCTGCGCCTAGGGCTACTTGAAGAGGAAAACAAGCAATAGAAACAAATCTGAGAACTCCTTTATTTTGTCAAGTTTCAAAGAGCTACTACAAACCATGTTGGATTTAGAGTTCCAAATTCATCTATCTATATAGGAGAGAACAGAGAGAAACCTAAATATAAAAACTGCTACTGTAGACGAACGCTTCAACCTAGAAGAACAAAATTTGGTGAGCCAAGTGGGATTTGTGTACTGATCATTACCACCAAGTATCAACTAGATTGTGTGAAAAAATATTTGCTGCTATTTCGGAAACTCCTTATTTCTTAGTAGCTTGGCAACCCATCTCAATGAAGTGCTTTCACAGTCTGTGGCCTAGGGCTACTTTAAGAGGAAACCAAACCATAGAGACAAAACTGAGAACTCCTTTATTTTGTCAAGTTTCAAAGAGCTACTACAAACCATGTTGGATTTAGAGTTCCAAATTCATCTATCTATATAGGAGAGAACAGAGGGAAACCTAAATATAAAAACTGCTACTGTAGACGAACGCTTCAACCTAGAAGAACAAAATTTGGTGAGCCAAGTGGGATTTGTGTACTGATCATTACCAAAAAGAATCATCAAATTTGGGTGAAAAATATTTTGCTGATATTTCGGTAACTCGTTATTTCTTAGAAGCTTGGGCAACCCCTCTCAATGAAAGTGCTTTTCCACAGTCTGTGCCTTGGGCTACTTGAAGAGGAAAACAAACCATAGAGAAAAATCGGAGAACTCCTTTAATTTGTCAAGTTTCAAAGAGCTACTACAATCCATGTTGGATTTAGAGTTCCAAATTCATCTATCTATATAGGAGAGAACAGAGGGAAACCTAAATATAAAAAACTGCTACTGTACACGAATGCTTCATCCTAGATGAACAAAATTTGGTGAACCAAGTGGGATTTGTGTGCTGATCATTACCACCAAGTATCATCAAGTTTTGGGTGAAAAAAATATTTTGCTGGTAATTTCGGAAAACTTCGATAATTTTCTTAGAAGCTTGGCAAACC